>NC_056728.1:1686016246-1686018103 GCF_019279795.1 Protopterus annectens | reverse complement strand
TTACTAACCTGCCTGAGGGCGAAACCTCCCCGACAGCCTATCAGCACTGGGCTTGCCGACCGCGAATGAGCGACACCTGCAGCTGTAATATAAATGAAGGAATATTGTAACATACCTATCCACATACTATAGGCTGGGATAAAGCATTTCTTACCTGCACTTAATTGCACACGCTGGATGCTTACTCAGTAGCGGTGGGGCATTGAGCGTTGCATGGCCTCCTGGATCCATCGGGGTTCAGTTGGCTCTCGCCTTTAAATCACTTCAGGTCCCAGACATGGTGACGACAGACCTGTTCACCAGTCCTGAATGCCTGCTGGCACTGCGGGCGAGATCTTGTGCCAGCAGTTCCCACACGCCCTGCCTTATATGCTCCCATTGGACACTGGCCCTCGCATGAGTTCATGAGTCATGGACTTAGGGCCAAACCATATCATATTTGGCTCCTAGCCCCACCTTCGCAGGTTTTGCTTCCAGCGTTCCTCCTGTACCTGCCATCCTGACTGCAAGCTCGTTTTCTAATCGGTTATGGTGACAGGTATTCCTGCATATGGGGCTTATATATGCCGGTTTTCCGCAAGACCTGTGATTGGCCGTTTTGGATATTTCTGTGCTTACAGAAAACCACCTTTATCATGGTTATATTTTCATTCATTCCTCTATGCGTATGGTAATACTGTATTTCTCGAGTACAACTGTCATGGCTTAGTGGTTCAATACTTTGACTGTAGGTGCAATTTTACTATCCTGGGTCTCGATCCTTGCCATTTGCTTTTATTTACTACTGTTGAGCGTCAATGGGCTAGTAGGTGTGTTCTGTGTGTAAAGGCGACAGCTTGCCACAACGCTTTTTTAGTTGTCCGACAGTAAGCTGGTTGGCGCGCTGCGCAGCTCCGCACAAACGGCTTATGCTGGGTAACGCGTTATTTAGCCATAAGCACTCATATTAGGCTGGGTAAAGCAATCTGGTGGTCCCCTACCATAAACAAACTCTACAACAGAAGAAAGAAACTGTTGCAAAAATGAGTAAAATCCCATGATTGGAGAAACTCCCTAGTCAGCTTCAGTAAGAAGCTGAGATCCCTCATAAATCATAAAAAGCTGAGTTATGGTAAACAAAAATCGCCACTGACTCTGAAGACAACCACAAAGCATTCTATAGCTATGCCAAGAATCTCAATGGCAACACTCAGATCTGCTCTGAGTTACAGCACAATGGCACTAAATATACCGAACCAACGGATATTGCCAACATCCTGGCAGATAGGTTCATTGCTAACTTTACACCTCTGTCATCCCCTAAAGGGCCCATCTCTATACCAGAAGAATGCCAAAGTTCCTGTAATCACGGACTGCACAGGTAAACAACAGCTGCACTGTTCAAAGCCAAGAACACAGCATCCATGGGACCTGGCTGAAATCCCAGGCTGTGTTCTTACATGAACTACAGAATGAACTGGCACCCACCTAAGTACCATATTTCAATCATAGCCTCACCTCAGGCTGATGTGCCCACTGAATGGTGCTGCAGCGACAGTTCTCCCACCTGGCCACAAAGAGCCACCACAGACCTCGGAAACTACCGCTAATTAGCCCTAACCAGCCTGGTCTTGCAAGGCTGTGGAGCGTATCATCATGGAACTTATAAACAATGACACTGGTGATCTCCAAACTCAGGACCCCACTCAGTTTGGGTTTGAAAAAGGCAGATCATGTCTCCTAAACCTGATAGAGACTTTTGAAGCAGTCACCAAAGCCAGTAGATGAGGGCATGGGTGGTTCACACAGCCTTTCTAGATCTCGCCGCTTAAGGCTTTTGGCAACATCCCACTCTGAATATGTAGATAAACTCAGTAA
>NC_056728.1:1685841246-1686006246 GCF_019279795.1 Protopterus annectens | reverse complement strand
CCAACTTTTGTGAGAGTAGGGAGAGGATTGTATTTAGAGTTTACTTAGCGATGGGCAGAAAGAACCCCCCCCCCCCAACGTTACTTTTAAAATACCAAAGTTGAAAGTAAGGAAGGAGTGTGGAATGGTCTGTTACTAGAAGCCATATTGTCTTTTGCTGAGTGAAGCAATGATGTTCAAGTTGGGTGAGAGACAAATTAATCTACATATGGAATTAAATGCTGTTTGTATTTTTAGAAGTGGTATATGCAGATTGTAGGCTAACAGCTGGTAAGGCATATTCAAACCTTGAGATGAATATATTCTTTGTGAAGAGAATGATGGTGTTTACCCCAACAATGGTCAAGATAATGTCAATGACCAGGATGTCCCTCGGAGGTCCAAAAGAATTTGGGAAAGGTTCAAAATTAGGGGGGGGGGGGGCCACCCCTACCTCTAGGGACAGTCAAAAACACAGGTTTATCGGAACTTTTGTTGGAAATGACCCCAGAACTAGTAGTTGATTACACATTTGATGGTAATGCATCTGACAACATATACGGATTTGAGTTGTAATTTTTCATCACTTCTTGTTTCTCCTGTCTTTGGTTCATTGTTCTGACATGGTTTTAAATGTGTACCCTCTAACAAACCTGATTTGGTCAATGTGGTAATGGAACTTAAACTTTTTACAAGAAAATTGTCCCTTAAATGTATTTCATCTCCTAATGAGCAGGGGTCTGATATTCTCTTACTGCGAAGATTTAATACCTTCAACCCCCCATTAATTCCAAGTATTCATCTTTTTGAACAGTTATGTGAGCAAAGCTTCAGGGATTGGCATCCCAACCATAGGAGAGGTATAAGTTCCACAACCTTTCGAGTGAAGAGAGGGAACTTGTGCATAGACTTGCCAATGATTCCAGCATACGAATTATGAAACCAGATGAAGGAGGGGGTATTGTCATTATGGACTGAATTTTGTACTCCTCAAAGATGCTGGAATTTTTACAAAATGATAGATTTCTTTTGTTGAGGTGTCACAAAATGAGGTGAACATAGACCTCATTTGATCTACCTCTTCATGTTAGAGAATTTATGACTGTTTGCAAGCCTAAGATCCCAGGAATTTTCAGTATCCCCAAGATTCATAAGTCAGTTACTGACCCTCAGTTGCGACCTATAGTGGCACCAGTGGGTTCGAAGACTGAACCATTGGCAAAATTTGTTGATATTAAATTAAAAACTTTTTTTGTGAACAAAAGTCGCATCTTAAAAGACTCATGGCACTTTCTGAACTTGATTTCATGGTGTCCTTTTTTGCCTAATGCCCTACTGGTGGTCATCGATGTAGAGGACCTTGTTTCGGTTATTCCCCATGATGAAGGACTGGACTGGTTCCACCAAGGTTTTGTTAAAGGCTCTAATCTGTCCAGTAATGAAATTAGTCTTGTATATCAGATTATAGAACTCGTTGTGACAAACAACTTTGTATACTTTGAAGGGGAGTACTACAAATGGCACACAGGCATTGCGATGGGGGCCACTTGCGCCCCCATCTTTGCCAGTATGGTCCTATGGTTTTGGGAAACTAATTTTGTTTTAAGTTCAGTATTTGCAACTACATTGGGTTTGTATCTGAGAATTTTGCATGTTATTTTTATTTTGTGGAAAGGAAGTTTGCAGGACTTAGAAAATTTTATGGACTTCCTTAACCACTGTACTGATTTCTTGGAGTTTATTCATCACTATCATAATAACTCAATAGACTTTTTGGATGTGACTGTAAGAACTTGGAGAATTTCAGATTTGAATGTAATGTATATACGAAACACGTGAAGAATGAGAAGCAACTAAGAACAATATCCAAACACACCCGTGGAGACAATAATTCAACTGCTGCAAAAAGATGGTAAAAGCAGGTTTAATTCCCAAACGAATCCTTTAGCACAGAAAAAGAACACAGTGGAGACAAGCCGCTACTGGACAATTCCAGGCTTTATCAAGTCAGAGTAAAAACAAACTGTGAAAGCACTACCTATATACCTAAATCACATGCTTAAATTGATTGTTAATTAAACAAAACAAGCTAGCAGAAAATTATTTAAAGACATATACCATTTCCTTTTAGCTTGTTACTAAAAGTCTATTGGGATGTAAATGTTTGTGTAAACCAAAATTGATTTCATATACAAATATATTAAACATATACTGTACAATAACACATTTTCTTAAAACATTACATTTAAAAACTGTTAAAAAACAGCATTCAAGCCTACAAGTATTGCATAAAAATTGTAATAGACAACAAAGTGTTGTCTGTACACCAAACAACCAAACTGTCAGCTACTGAATTTGTTGTATAAAATGTCAACCTATATTAAAAATTGTGTGTGTTATAAGCTATAATCTGGCTCTTCTGAGTTTGAGAACTGGCCCTATGCTTAGCGTCTCATTCATGCCAGGTATACTGCTAGCATCAAGCCTAAGCTGCCAGATTAATTCCTTAAATTCCAGGGTGGATTCCCAGTCTCCACCCCTGTTACTTGGATGAACTTGTTCAAGCACCATAAAGGAAAGTTTAAAATTAGGGCAACCAAGGGAATGTTTATAGAATGCGTTACTATCTTTCTTTTACCTATATCATAGATATGCTCATATATGCGCTTCCTAAATTCCCTTTCAGTTTTCCTATATAAAAGCGCCACAGGTCAAACAATACCCAATGTATACCACACCTTCGTTACAAGTGTAGTGACCGTGGTTTCAAGTTTGTTTTACGTGCTTTAAGATATAAATGGTTACTATTGATAATAAAAGGGCACTGTTTGCACGTGCATTTAAAGGTGCCATTCCTTTGTTGAGTTGTCATACAAGTAGTGATATGTCTTTGCTCAAACACCTCTTTTAAATTACGACCTCTTTTTCTAACAAAAGCTGGTCTGTTTGGAATCAAGTTTTTAAATTCATCATTGGTTTGTAGCACAAACCAAAACTTATTAATTGTGTTCTCTATCTCCCTTGAATTCTCTGAAAAAGTATAAATAAAATAGCTAGAATTCTCCTGTGCTTGTGTGCTAGAGGGCCTTGAGATGGGGATACCAACATCATTGTTCCCAAACAATGGTGTGTATAACGAGTCCCTTTTACTAAGAATCTCATGGATAAGGTTATTCACCAAATAATCCGGATAACCTCTCGGCATAAACATCACCCTGAGGTTGTTAGCTTCAGCAATGAAACCAGGCAATCTGCTACACATGAGATGCCCTAATAAGCAGACCTTTAACTATTCCTTTCTTTTGTTGGAATGGGTGTTGGCTGTTAAAATGTAGCAGGAATTGGAAAATGAAGGTTTTCTATAAACCTTAGAGTATAATTCCATTGATTGTGCATCTCTAAGGATTGCTACATCTAAATAATGAAGCTCATTCTCACTGATTTCATGAGTAAATGTAAGGAAATCAGTGGAAGAATTGATATATTCCAGAAAACCTGTTACTTGATCTCTAGTGCCGTCCCAGATGATACAAATATCATCCAGGTAACGGCAATAAAAAGTGATGTACTGTGCCCAAGGGGACTGGAAAATGTGCACCTGTTCCCATCTATGTAATACCGCATTGGCATATACGGTAGCGCAGGAAGCACCCATAGCCACTCCCTTGGTTTGTTTAAACAATTCCCCGTTAAAAAACACATAACTGTTGTTAAGAATAATATTTAATAACTCAGAAGTTAAGTTAATAATATTGCTACTTAGCCTGGTTTCATGTTTAAGAAAATCAGTAAACCATTCAACACCAACACTATGGGGTATACTCGGAAATAACTCCTTAATATCCACAGTGATCATTAATGAAGAGGTGAGGCATTTTTCTTTTGGGAAAAGTCTGAGAAACTCCCATGAGTCCTTAATCACATGGGTCATGGCCAGGGTGTACTGTTTAGTGACAAAATCTATAAATTTAGAAATGGGTTCCGTTACCCCACCTGCACCTGAGACAATTGGTCTGAATGGTAACGGGCTGATGCCTTTGTGGGTCTTAGGGATTCGAAAATAATAGGAACCCTGGGTTTATTCACTAGTAGAAAGTTGTAAAGCTGCTCGTTAATAGCTCCTTGTAAAAGATAATCATATAGTGTATATTTAATCTTAGCTAGGGCTATGTTGTACTCATTACGAGATATGAGGCAGTATTGTTGGTCATCATGCAGCATATTATGTATACTTTCTTCATAGGTGTGGTCATACATAAGTACAACACCACCACCCTTGTCCGGCTTCATTACCCTGACGTGTTCCCTGGATAGCATTGAGATGTATTCAAGTTCTTGTTTGGTTATATTAGGTTGCTGCATGTTCAGAGAATAAAGGAACTTATCACGCAGTTCATGTTCCACTAGCTCCTCATACAGTTTCGAAGGCTGTACCATAGGTCGATTACATGTATCTTTGCCGTTCAGCCCATTTGAGTTGTATAGTGTGTTTTGAAAAAATGTTTCAAATTTAGTGCTCTGATAAATAATTTAAGATCTATCAATAAGTTAGCTAAATTAGTTCTGTTGGAAGGTACAAATTGAAGGCCTTTGGTAAAATGCCAAAGGCTGTAGTGTCTATTGAAACATCAGTAAAGTTATAAATGCTGAAGTTATTCATTTTAAACACCTTACAATTAACTTCATCCACTATTTGGATGCAATCATAATATGCATCCAACTCAACCAAAGGGCATGGAGCAGTAACTGAAGTTGGATAAGGGGCTTTGTCATCATGGCTTCCTATGCTTATTTGTTGTTCCATCTGGCCCCTGGCCTCTGTGGTTTGTCCCCATCCCCGGTTCTCCCGGGGATAGTGAAAATCCTGATTTCGTTCCTTTCTATCTTCCTCAGCCAAACGCTCGCTCCTACGTGGAGCTTCATTATAATTACGCTGAAAAACTTCATCAGTTCCATTGTCATAGGTACTGTTGTATCTACTATTATTTGTTGATTTGTTGTAACACGGATATATCTCTCCTATACTCATGCATATCTCTTTCCAGTTTTTGATCTTTCTGGAAATGATTTTAGAACAGAACTGGTCAACTTCATCAAAGACTTTGTCATAGTCATGTTTGACCATGCCAAAGTCAGTGTCTGAAATGACATTGTTATGTAAATTATTTAATTCCCTGTAAGTGCCCTGGCCTTCTTTTCATATTCCTCTATCATGACTGTTAAAACTTCAAGGCCTGCTCTATCAAAATACTACAAAGCTGTTTATATTGTGCAGAGCCTTGTTTAACAAAATTAGGAATTTAAAGAAGCTAGCCCTTAGGGATCGCTTAGTCCTGACACATTCTGCCAGATAGTCAATCTCACATTGATTGCTTTTAATGCGCATAACTTGTTTTAAATGTTGTGAAGTCTGTGTCAATAGCCACAGAGTTAACATAATTAACAGTACCTTTGTTAAAGTTAAAGGGCTGGTTCGCCCAATTTGCGAAATCAAACTCTTTTGTTTTGTCTTTGGCTTTTTGGAACGAGCTCCTGGATTACTTGTTAGAGGATCTTGTACTTTCCTGGGCCACATGGTTTTTGAGAAACTTCAGATGGAATCCTAACTCCGCCTACCTCCCTCCGGTAGACCGTTGTATCGGTGGAACAATGCTAGGTGCGATATTGGAGGAAGAAGTTCCTACGTCGTCTTTACTTTGTTGTTTTAGCAATCCCTTAAGCTCAGTTAGCATGTCTAACACCTGGTTAAATTCCGCTCGTGTTACAGGGAGATTTGCTTCTGTTTCCTGTAACAGGCGGGGTGTAACTGCAGGGTTGAACGCCTCTACGCCGGTGGTCATGGTACCAAACAGGAACAAAAATTTTGGTTTACACAAACATTTACATCCCAATAGACTTTTAGTAACAAGCTAAAAGGAAATGGTATATGTCTTTAAATAATTTTCTGCTAGCTTGTTTTGTTTAATTAACAATCAATTTAAGCATGTGATTTAGGTATATAGGTAGTGCTTTCACAGTTTGTTTTTACTCTGACTTGATAAAGCCTGGAATTGTCCAGGCGAAAGCGCTTGTCTCCACTGTGTTCTTTTTCTGTGCTAAAGGATTCGTTTGGGAATTAAACCTGCTTTTACCATCTTTTTGCAGCAGTTGAATTATTGTCTCCACGGGTGTGTTTGGATATTGTTCTTAGTTGCTTCTCATTCTTCACGGGTTTTGTTCCTGTTTGGTACCATGACCACCGGGCGAGAGGCTCAACCCTGCAGTTACACCCGCCTGTTACAGGAAACAGAAGCAAATCTCCTGTAACACGAGCGGAATTTAACCAGGTGTTAGACATGCTAACTGAGCTTAAGGGATTGCTAAAACAACAAAGTAAAGACGACGTAGGAACTTCTTCCTCCAATATCGCACCTAGCATTGTTCCACCGATACAACGGTCTACCGGAGGGGAGGTAGACGGAGTTAGGATTCCATCTGAAGTTTCTCAAGAAAACCATGTGGCCCAGGAAAGTACAAGATCCTCTAACAACGTAATCCAGGAGCTCGTTCCAAAAAAGCCAAAGACAAAACAAAAGAGTTTGATTTCGCAAATTGGGCGAACCAGCCCTTTAACTTTAACAAAGGTACTGTTAATTATGTTAACTCTGTGGCTATTGACACAGACTTCACAGCATTTAAAAACAAGTTGTACGCATTAAAAAGCAATCAATGTGAGATTGACTATCTGGCAGAATGTGTCAGGACTAAGCGTATCCCTAAGGGGCTACGCTTCTTTAAATTTCCTAATTTTGTTAAACAAGGCTCTGCACAATATAAACAGCTTTGTAGTATTTTTGATAGAGCAGGCCTTGAAGTTTTAACAGTCATGATAGAGGAATATGAAAAGAAGGCCAGGGCACTTACAGGGGAATTAAATAATTTACATAACAATGTCATTTCAGACACTGACTTTGGCATGGTCAAACATGACTATGACAAAGTCTTTGATGAAGTTGACCAGTTCTGTTCTAAAATCATTTCCAGAAAGATCAAAAAACTGGAAAGAGATATGCATGAGTATAGGGAAGAGATAGCATATCCCTGTTACAACAAATCAACAAATAATAGTAGATACAACAGTACCTATGACAATGGAACTGATGAAGTTTTTCAGCGTAATTATAATGAAGCTCCACGTAGGAGTGAACGCTTTGAGAAAGATAGAAAGGAACGAAATCAGGATTTTCACTATCCCGGGAGAACCGGGGATGGGGTACAAACCACAGAGGCCAGGGGCCAGATGGAACAACAAATAAGCATAGGAAGCCATGATGACAAAGCCCCTTATCCAACTTCAGTTACTGCTCCATGCCCTTTGGTTGAGTTGGATGCATATTATGATTGCATCCAAATAGTGGATGAAGTTAATTGTAAGGTGTTTAAAATGAATAACTTCAGCATTTATAACTTTACTGATGTTTCAATAGACACTACAGCCTTTGGCATTTTTACCAAAGGCCTTCAATTTGTACCTTCCAACAGAACTAATTTAGCTAACTTATTGATAGATCTTAAATTATTTATCAGAGCACTAAATTTGAAACATTTTTTCAAAAACACAGTATATAACTCAAATGGGCTTAACAGAAAAAGTACATTTAATCCACCTATGGTACAACCTTTGAAACTGTATGAGGAGCTAGTGGAACATGAACTGCGTGATAAGTTCCTTTATTCTCTAACATGCAGCAACCTAATATAACCAAACAAGAACTTGAATACATCTAAATGCTAGCCTTGACACACGTCAGGGTAATGAAGCCGGACAAGGGTGGTGGTGTTGTACTTATGTATGACCACACCTATGAAGAAAGTATACATAATATGCTGCATGATGACCAACAATACTGCCTCATATCTCGTAATGAGTACAACATAGCCCTAGCTAAGATTAAATATACACTATATGATTATCTTTACAAGGAGCTATTGAGCAGCTTTACAACTTTCTACTAGTGAATAAACCCAGGGTTCCTATTATTTTCGGAATCCCTAAGACCCACAAAGGCATCAGCCCGTTACCATTCAGACCAATTGTCTCAGGTGCAGGTGGGGTAACGGAACCCATTTCTAAATTTATAGATTTTGTCACTAAACAGTACACCCTGGCCATGACCCATGTGATTAAGGACTCATGGAGTTTCTCAGACTTTTCCCAAAAGAAAAATGCCTCACCTCTTCATTAATGATCACTGTGGATATTAAGGAGTTATTTCAGTATACCCCATAGTGTTGGTGTTGAATGGTTTACTGATTTTCTTAAACATGAAACCAGGCTAAGTAGCAATATTATTAACTTAACTTCTGAGTTATTAAATATTATTCTTAACAACAGTTATGTGTTTTTTAACGGGGAATTGTTTAAACAAACCAAGGGAGTGGCTATGGGTGCTTCCTGCGCAGATATGCCAATGCGGTATTACATAGATGGGAACAGGTGCACATTTTCCAGTCCCCTTGGGCACAGTACATCACTTTTTATTGCCGTTACCTGGATGATATTTGTATCATCTGGGACGGCACTAGAGATCAAGTAACAGGCTTTCTGGAATATATCAATTCTTCCACTGATTTCCTTACATTTACTCATGAAATCAGTGAGAATGAGCTTCATTATTTAGATGTAGCAATCCTTAGAGATGCACAATCAATGGAATTATACTCTAAGGTTTATAGAAAACCTTCATTTTCCAATTCCCTGCTACATTTTAACAGCCAACACCCATTCCAACAAAAGAAAGGAATAGTTAAAGGTCTGCTTATTAGGGCATCTCGTATGTGTAGCAGATTGCCTGATTTCATTGCTGAAGCTAACAACCTCAGGGTGATGTTTATAGAGAGAGGTTATCCGGATTATTTGGTGAATAACCTTATCCATGAGATTCTTAGTAAAAGGGACTCGTTATACACACCATTGTTTGGGAACAATGATGTTGGTATCCCCATCCCAAGGCCCTCTAGCACACAAGCACAGGAGAATTCTAGCTATTTTATTTATACTTTTCAGAGAATTCAAGGGAGATAGAGAACACAATTAATAAGTTTTGGTTTGTGCTACAAACCAATGATGAATTTAAAACTTGATTCCAAAGAGAACAGCTTTGTTAGAAAAGAGGTCGTAATTTAAAAGAGGTGTTTGAGCAAAGACATATCACTACTTGTATGACAACTCAACAAAGGAATGGCACCTTTAAATGCGGCACGTGCAAACAGTGCCCTCTTATTATCAATAGTAACCATTTATATCTTAAAGCACGTAAAACAAACTTGAAACCACACGGTCACTACACTTGTAACACGAAAGGTGTGGTATACATTGGGTATTGTTTGACCTGTGGCGCTTTTATATAGGAAAAACTGAAAGGGAATTTAGGAAGCGCATATATGAGCATATCTATGATATAGGTAAAAAGAAAGATAGTAACGCATTCTATAAACATTCCCTTGGTTGCCCTAATTTTAAACTTTCCTTTATGGTGCTTGAACAAGTTCATCCAAGTAACAGGGGTGGAGACTGGGAATCCACCCTGGAATTTAAGGAATTAATCTGGCAGCTTAGGCTTGATGCTAGCAGTATACCTGGCATGAATGAGACGCTAAGCATAGGGCCAGTTCTCAAACTCAGAAGAGCCAGATTATAGCTTATAACACACACAATTTTTTAATATAGGTTGACATTTTATACAACAAATTCAGTAGCTGACAGTTTGGTTGTTTGGTGTACAGACAACACTTTGTTGTCTATTACAATTTTTATGCAATACTTGTAGGCTTGAATGCTGTTTTTTAACAGTTTTTAAATGTAATGTTTTAAGAAAATGTGTTATTGTACAGTATATGTTTAATATATTTGTATATGAAATCAATTTTGGTTTACACAAACATTTACATCCCAATAGACTTTTAGTAACAAGCTAAAAGGAAATGGTATATGTCTTTAAATAATTTTCTGCTAGCTTGTTTTGTTTAATTAACAATCAATTTAAGCATGTGATTTAGGTATATAGGTAGTGCTTTCACAGTTTGTTTTTACTCTGACTTGATAAAGCCTGGAATTGTCCAGGCGAAAGCGCTTGTCTCCACTGTGTTCTTTTTCTGTACTAAAGGATTCGTTTGGGAATTAAACCTGCTTTTACCATCTTTTTGCAGCAGTTGAATTATTGTCTCCACGGGTGTGTTTGGATATTGTTCTTAATGTATATACGAAACCAACCTTTTCTAATGTCTACTTATATTTCTCTAGCCTGCATCTGATCTGGCAAAAGAAAAAAATGAGTAAAAGGTCAGTTAATCAGGCTATGCAGATTGGTTTCAGATGGTGAAGTGCTCAAAGTAGAGGTTGCAGAATTGGTTGGTATGTTCCTCGAAAGGGGTTACCCCAAAGATTTTTTGGATAGCACCATTAATTATGTTATAGAAAACAGGGATATAAGCCCCTTTTATGCAACAATGATGTTGGTACCAGTTCTGTTAATCTTGATGGTCAAGGAACTAACACCCGACATGATTGGCAGAACTTGTCACAAGTATTTGTTTTGCAGTACAATCCAGGTATTTATTTATTACAGGGCACGATTAAGAAACACTGGGCAACAGTTTTTGGATCATTGGGACTTTTGGATAGGTTGGGCCCAGAACTCAAATTCGTTTATAACAATAACAAAAGCATTTTTGAAACCAACAAGCAACAAATGAATGTCCACACCATTGGGTGTGGAATGAAAAAATGTGGGGCCTGCTGATAATGCAGGTATATCTTGGAAGTTAGTAGTTTCCTTGTTCAAGGTTACCCATTCTTGCTTACTGTTAAAGGTAAATATGACTGTAACACCAAGGGGGTTGTTTATCTCAGTTTTTGTGCCACTTGTTCTGCTTTTTATATTAGCAAAACTAATGGCCCCTGATGTGTGAGAATGTATCAACATCTTTATGTTATTAAGAGCAAAAACATGTAATGCACTTTATAAACATTCCACCACGTGTCCTGGTTTTAAGAAATTTGTATTTGTTATTTTGGGAAAGTTGGGTGTACTAGACAGAGGAGGTGACCGAGAGACCTTAGTGGAGAAAAGGGAACTGTATTGGCAAGTTCTCTTAAATGACCCCCCCCCCCCCCCGGGGCTTAATGAGTACATATCGATCAAACCTATTTTAAAGTTGAAAGCAGGTATTGTTTGATTTTTATTATGAAATGACGCATTTTTTTACTATACAAAGCAACTAATGCAATTTTATTATTGACAAGTAACTTCTATGTTTGTGTATATATTTTTTTAGCTTTTAGTATTCAAAATGAACTAGGATTTTATGAAGGTAACAAAATGTTTTGTAACTTTGTATCTTGCATTTTGGAGCCATTTTTCTTAGAAAGTCAGATGTTGCATAAGATGATGTATAACCTGCCTTGCACTTGGGCCCCACCCCCTCAAGGAAGTATTATGATATTTAAAGAATGTGAGGTAAGAATGTGAGGTAGTGTATCTGTCTGATGATGTTTCTGTAGCAATGAAAATGAAAGCGCTTACATTTGTTTATTAAAGTACCGTTTTGTGACTTTGGAGCAGCGTTTTTTCTTCTTGCAGTGTCACTTTTTGCTGTTGGGCTTGGTTAATTAATCTCATAATATTATTACCAGGGCATCTTATTTTTTATTTGGGGTCTAAGCCAGGTTTCAGTGAGAACTAGTATATCTGAGTTGTGGAGGTCTATCCGAACACACAATTCAGTAAGGTTATTACACATACTTTTTGGACTGTAGTTTTAGTAACAGTAAGCTTTTGTGTTGGATAAGGTGAAATGTGGGGAAGTATTTTTTAGATGGCATACCTGTGGGGGAAGTTCTTAAGATGGACCAAGGATTGCATGAATGCCCCCTGACAGTGTGCAAGGTATGTATTTGTAGTAGTAGGGAACAAGCCATTTTGTTTGGCATTTGCATTTTAGGCCTAAATTGTGGACTACAGAGTGGTGACATAAACCGGTGTGTATGAAGTTGTGTATAAGAAGAAGCATGGAGAAATGTGTAGTGATTTGAGTGGGGAGATTGGGTAATTTGATTCGATTCGATACATAGTTGATGTACAGCTGACAGGGCTATATAATGAAGTGTGCAAGCAGAAGGAGATGGGTTTTTGCTAGTTTTGAGTCACGTTTGTTTGGAGTAGCGCAAGGACATGTATAGAAATGAATTAGAATAGTAAAGGGATTAGTAAGAAGGAGAGGGGAGGTGTTTAGAGTAAAGGAATACAAGGAATCTTAGAGACCGATGACTAGAGGTAGATAATGGAAGAAGAAGGCAGAGGGATTATACTTGTTCATTTTTGCAGAACACCCTCCACACTTTGTACAATTATAGGTGTGTGAGTCCCTGTGTTTGTGTATGTTTATAATGTGTGTGTGTGATTTTATAAGTCAGTTGATAAAAAGTCGAAAGGTAATTTAATGGAGTGAAAATTAGTGAAGGTAAATAATGCCGGCCGGTAGTGTTGGCTTTTGTAGTGTATGCATTTGTTAGTATGGTATGTGGTTATTTGGTTGAATGTGGGTTGGTAGGGGGACGTTTTGCTTTTGTGCTTCGAAAGCAGGAAGTTGCACTGCAGTAGGTAGGTGTGTTTTGTGTTGATGCCGAAAGGTTAGGATATACTGAAACTTTTGCCATCAGGTGTTTTTGAGTGTGTGTGTGAATGCTTGTGGGTTAGGGTTAAAGTAAGGGCTTGGGAAGGAGATAGATTTAGTGCAGTGTTTTTTGATGGTGTTTGTGATTGGCTGAGGGGTTGTGTGTTTTTCTGGGTCAAGGTTAGAGGTAGGACTAAGGAAGGGGATGTGTTTAGTGTTGTGCACGTGCAGTGATATATGTGTATCTGAGTATTTTGTGTAGTGACAGTATCACAGAAAGGGTTTGTCTCAGGTAAGGTGTAGGGTTGGGATTAGGGGTTAAGGCATTGGGGCATTAGTGTAGGGGAGAGCTTGCTAACTCTGTCTAACCCTGCCCCAGCCCCTAACTTCAACCCTGCAATGTACTTAGAAAAACCCTTGTAAAAGGCTACCACTATTCAAACAAATGTGGTCTAAATTTAGTGGTAGGATTTTAGTTAGAAGTTGCAAAAAAAAAGTGTTTTCCTTTTGCAGTTTTTCTTGTTTTTGCTGGTTTTGATTGTTGGAAAGCCCCCCCCCCCAAAAAAAAAACAAAAAACAATGCATCGATCTTTTATGTTTCGCTGCTTGTGAGTTACGATATTTTGCCATAAACCCATGTATGACATTCATAAAAGGCAATACGGTCCCACAGCAGACAGGACCAAGTCAGCAACACCCCCAACAGAATGGGGTAACATTTGTGGGGAAATAAATAACTTCCCATGATGAAGACATCGTGGCTTAGAAGACATATCGAATACCGTTTATGGACACAAAAGTGTTCCCAGCTCTCTGACTTCTAAATGCACAGCTATTCCGAAGTCTTCATTAATGCACTAAAGCCAGCAAATCTGTATTCCACTAGCTGCACACATGGTGTTCCTTATTTATATTTGAGTATATATTAAGATTAATACTGAGCATGTCACCATGAAAAATTGAAAGTAAACATGTCTATTGAGAACCAAATGGTAAAAAAAAAAAAGTACTTAAATGGCAATGTAAAGGTGTGGTGCTCTCTAGCGATTTTAGACCAAATCTCTTTAACCAAATGAAATATTGCAGTAACTCTTTGGATAATATGTCATGACCTTCAGCTGCAGGATCTATTTGGTTGGCGATTCTGGTATAAAGGACACATCTGCATATAAGGCATTTACTCAGTGCGAGTCTGAATTGCTGAGGGGGGTCCTAATTCTAGTGAAAAAAATACTTCCTAATTCTAAATAAGTAGGGTCATTACTTCTGATATAACAAGCACTAGCTTCAACTATTTCCATGCACATATATTGAGAAGAGATCATATAAATGTAATTTTCATATAGTTTGCAGAGACGTACAGTGTGCAACTTCCAACAAGCCATGTCATTGATCATTCAAAAATGATCATGTAACTGACCTTTGGTTTCACACACAACCTACTTAACTAAAATAAGAAACTGTCTCCAAACCCAATGTCTCACTAAGCAGAAATTAAAGTGCTTAATGGTCACAGTAACGCATTTTAGTTTGTTACTGTCAGACACATGCAGTGCTCTCCAACAAGTCATGTGAATGATCATTCTGTAGTGATAATGTAATTGCCCTATGCTTTCAGACACAACCTGCTTCCTTGCCACCAAAAATGATAGCTACTTTCTCTGTAAACATCTGATGTTACACTGAGATGGAATTGAAAGTGCACGGTAATATATTTCAGCTGGTTGCTGTCAGATATAGTTGCATATGTCTTCATTCCTACTAAAAAATGTAGCCACTTTCATCATAATTTAATATTAGAGTGAAATCTGCCAGTAGTAAGTATCTTTTTTGTTACACGCATGTATTCAGCGTGCTTCCTTCCCTTTTCCTTAAAAAGGTAGCACCTTCCTTGTGAAGAGAAAGAACAGTGGCCACAATAATGTGTTTCAGCTTATTGCTGTTAGATTTGTGTGTGTACCACTGATACTGGCTACAGACCTCCTCACCTAAAATAATCAATAAATATCCCCTTCTGTGTATCTCTCTGATATCTAGAGTTGTAACTCTTCACATACAATAATCAGAAAAGAACTTGAGAATTGTTAGATGTATTCCTCAACTGGTTAATTTAATTAACACTTTCGATATGAAAGACTGGAAATGCTTGGTCCTGTAATATGCCTGTTCACATCTTGAAAGAAGTGTGTGACAAGCCCACACGTTCGTCAAGGTTTGCGTTTATATATATATATATATATATATATATATATATATATATATATAGATATATATATATAGTTATATATATATATATAAAATCAAATGTGTGTGTATGTATGTATATATATAAAGTATAAATAATCATCATCTTGGTTGCGCACAAATGGAGAAATGAGAAAATTCCCCAAAACGGCACATGACTTGTCTCAGGCAGTCACTTTCTTTTCCTTACTAACACAAGGAAGTAAATAATTTCTGAGATTCTATGATTCAAGTACACGCACAACTAAACCTTAAAAATCATCCTAAATGCAGAAAAAGTAAAGCCATCATTTTCAGAACTCCCCAAAAATATTTCTGTGTTCCTCATTAGTGAAATGTAATTTACAACTGCCAAAAACACCTCAGGTGTCCTCTAAAGACTTTGATACTTTGGAACCTGGCAGGATCAACAGTTTCCAAGAGTTTATAAAGGTAACTAAGACAAGAAACAATGAACTTCTGCTGTGATCAATGAAAGTCTCACTTTCTGTCCCTAGAAGGCATGATGGCAGGTGGTGAAAAGAGCATGTTTTGGTCAGCTAAAATATGAACTACCAATAGTAGCTTCAGAATAGAACCTCTTACATCTACAGACTTTGGCCAGCAGCGTATGTAGGTTCATTGCATGTGCTGTAAAAAGAGAGCACTGTTGTCTGGTACTTGGCAGAAGCCAAATGACTTCTAGTCCTATGCAGAATTAAAATCTTTTAGCCTCACTTTGCTTGGCTTTAAAGTTGGAAGCGTTGCCATTCTTCAGTAGTCTTCTAACATCTGTTACCTCAGACTATAGCCTCAGGCTACTTTTGTTATCCATTCTCACCTTTCATATATATATATATATATATATATATATATATATATATATATATATATGTGTGTGTGTAATATATATATAAACTTCTTTCCCTTGCCGAATTAACGTGTTATGTTTGTCCATATACTAAAAATAAGACTTGACACACAACCAAGGTTCTCTGTGATGGTACTACAAACCTGGGAAATCCCATCCAATGGACTTGAAACAAAATATCTCTTACCCTAAATTTAAGACTAATCATAAAATAAAAAATCTTTAAAAAAGACTCTTATTCAGTGTGACATAACTTAATGCACTTCCCTCGAAATTACCGTAGCCCATTCCTCCTTACAAAGTGTGAGCTGGAGAAAACCAGCTTTCATCCTGGCCTATCTATTGCTCATTGTGTTGCATGAAAATAAAAATATTTTTCCCTTTTCTTTTTTACTTTTTCTCCTTCCATGACTTATGGATGTATAAAATATATTTATAAGTATTTTACTATTAGTATATCTCTAGTCATGTAATGCCATGCTTCACATTGGAATGTCCCTGTGTAGCTTTGTGAATACAGAGTTTTGTAGCCAAAGTTCTTGGAATACTGAAATATGTATATGTAATGTAATTTAACATTTGCTTGTGTGTAATGTATTGCTCATTTTATAGTACTATGTCCCAGGCTGAGCCAGAACTTGATCCAGCTGTGGATCGGTGCTCTACCATGATTAACAAATTGAAACGAGAGAACCACCTTTGTATACCTGTGTATTTCATCTTGTTGCCAACAGACAGTACACTGGCTCCAGACAAGGTCTGTAGTGATCATTCAACACGATGATGCTTGCCCTATGCGTTCAGAAACATCCTGCCACACTAAACCCCCAGTGAAAAAATAGAGGCACTTTCTGTGTACCCCTTTGACATTAGATTGGGGTGAAAGTGAAAGAATAAATAGGCATAGTTATATGCATCCGTCTATTAGTGTGGGATGAAATTGAAAGAAGTGGTATGCACAGTAATGTATTTCATGTTATTGGTGTTGGTTAGGTACACTGCCTCAGACGTGACCAATATTGATCATGTCTGCCTTGTGTTTTCAGTTACAGACTTTGTGCACTCCCCCAAAAAAAAGCTATCCACTTTGTGTCCCCTGCTGATGTTAGACTTGAATGAAAGTGAAAGAACAAATGGTCACAGTAATATATATATTTAATCTACATATTGCCTCTTCAGCTGTGACTGCAGTAGATAGCCATTTTTTGTGAATACCGCTAGTGTTTTTATTTACAGACCCGTCTCCTTCCACTCCTCCAACAAAAAAGCTTGCCACTGTCTGAGTACCCTTCTAATGTTAGAACAAATGGCCACAGTAATATGTTTCAGCCTGCTGCCTTCAGACATATATAAACGTCTTGCTTCTTCACCAGTGCCTGTATAATGATAGCCAGTTTTGTGTACATCTCTGGTGCTTGCTAGTGAAGAAAGTAAAAGTAGTAACGTTAGCAGTAGTATATTTCAATGTGCTACTCCTGTACTGCAACTAGACAGCAAAAAAGGAAAGAAAATATGAACACTCATCACATAAGAGAAGTTGGCATAGGGCTTGCATAATTTGCAAACCATTTTTTTTTTTTTTTTTTTTTTTTTTGTACAAAAGCAACAGGTAGACTTTTGTTTTTTGAAACCTAGGTCTTAACTTTCATTTAAACTGAATAACTTCAACCCATGTATAGGAAAATTATTCCTAAAATTAAAAATTCATTAATGTCAGAGGCAGTGATGTTGCATTCTATAACAATACAACAAAACATTAATTCCTTATCGATATTTTAACGAGAAGGCTAGTGATATGATAAGAATGGAGATGTCATGCTGGCTTCTTGAACTTTGTGGACTGTGATTTTTTTTTTTCCTTCCCAGTGTTGTATCCACTCCTTTACAGAGAGGTGTGGGTGGTGTTGGGGAGCTTAATTGAACTACATTTCTTAAATTTTGTTGAGTGGAATCCAGAAAGCCGAATGAGGTTGAGTTTGTGCCTCAGAATGTAATACTGTTACAGCTGAAGCACTGGGGATTCTTCCATTTGTGAGTTTTGCTCCTTGTGTATATAAGGACTAGGGCACACAAGTTTCACAACCTGGACATGTGTCCCTGTGTATCATTGTCCAATGAACTTTGGTCAGGATTATGTAGCTCAGTTTGGGTAGATAACATCCCTTATTATTAAAAAGAAGATGCCCTTCCCTCAGTCTTTCCCTGGTTTAAAAAAAATTCTAATTATATCTGTTGTATGCTGCATAGATAAAGCTAACTCTGCTACTGTAGAAATCATGGGACTATTGCATTCTATGTAAACTCATTGCTTTAAACTGTAATTCATTTAAGATATGGACAGTCCTGAAATCTTTGTGGTTTCCTGATAAGTCTACTGATTGTCCTGAGGCTTATTTATAATGCCGCTGTTCAGTCCAGCATCCAACACTCTCTCTTATTAGCAGCATCATAAGAGTTAGATTGCAACAGTTCAGTAGACAATTTCAGTAATTGCTGGACCAGACTCAGTAACCAAAGTCATGACTGCAGATAAAGACTGGTTTACTGCAGTCTTCATACGTCTCACTTTTCTTGTTACATGCTCAAGGCTGATTCTGGTTCAGGTTAACACTTTTAATAAATGTTTCTGTTTTCATTGGTACAGCAGCATGTCCTCTACCTGTAGCATATATGATCTCCAGAGGTGAGTGCTGAACACTTACATTTGCTTGGTTTAGTGACTTATGCCCAAAATGGTAGTCATTCATACTCTTTCTTTTTCCTTTAACAGTGCAGTATTTCATGCGGCTGTGTCATAGAACTTGTTCTACTTCAATTTTTTTTTTGTTTTGTTTTTGGAAAAAAAAAATAAACCATTACTGTTAGTCACTTTATAGTGAAAATGATTAGTCAATTTATAGTGAAAATGATGTAGAAGGATTTATTCTGAGCCTTCTCTCCATTGATAACTCAGCTGAGGAAAGTCCTCTGATCTGTAAAAGTGTATCGTGTTCCATTTTTGCTAGATCACAATCTAGCTAGTTGGATTCATTACATTTGCTGAAGAAATGTTGTCATTGTTTATATCATATGCTTAGTGTGATATAAAGAATTGCAATATTGTTTATATCACACTATGCATGACAATATTGTGTATATTATATGCTTAGTGTGACAGTATGAGTGTGGATGCCTTTGAGTTGATGTGTGCAAGCTGCTGGTGTCTGGAAAAATTCTTGATATTTTGAGGAGTAAACTGTAGACCATTGTCAGAATTGACTTGTATACCATTGTCCTTCAATGAATGCTGTATGATTTCTTCAAGTTTGGAGTGGCCATTAATACAGAGGAAGAAGTTGAAGTTATTGGGCTAGAGTGAGTCATTTCCCAGGTTCAAATATGCTAGTGTTGGAATTTTGTGTGGAGTACCTACCTCTTCTTGTTTTTTTATTTCTGTATATGCAACAGAGATTACAGTTTTGCATATGATGTAGTTTATATCTGTTGTCACGTTATGCCATTACATAATACCTCCGGCTCTGTCTGTGCACTGTAACATTCTCAGGTAAGATTCCAGTAACTTAAGCAGCATTTAGCTTCTCAACTGAAATGCATTAATAACTCTTTCGCCTTTGAACAAACAATCTTATATACCAGATTGTTTATCTCTGAATGTAAAACTTCATGATTAGTGTAAATGGACTTTCTTAATACTGTATGACCTTTCTCTTATAATGATGTCACCTAATACTTGCACCTCTGTGTCATTTTCAGTAGCAGCTTCTAATTCCTCAACTTCTGTGTTCTAATCATTATTTGAATCACAGCTATAGTACTTTAGTAGTGTTCCAGCAGCCCTTCCTTGCATTTAGTCATATAGACTCCACTCAGTATGTATACAGCTTGCATCAATTTTCCTGGTTTGTACTGCACTTTAGGTCATAGTAGTATCCTCTACAGTCTTATTGGTGCTTTTATGTAAAAATTTACACTGAGCAAAGGCTTTGTTTTTCTAGACTATGCTTTGATACGTTTCCTGTATATGTAATTATGACATGCAGACATTATTGCAAGCATCTTTTTCTTTTTGCTCGTATCAGTTTCTGTATCTATCAGTGCTGTTATTGCACAGGCAGGAGGTCTCCTCTTTATAGTAGGACTTCTAGTAGCTCTTTCTGAATTGCAGCCACTTGCAATATAGTTGGCAGTACCATATAGTAATAGTACTTCTGCATTAGTGCAGTAGCTAGTATTCTCTTCAGCAATTCAAAGCTTTTAGCTTGATGATGTGACCAGCTGCACACCATGTTATGCTCATGTAAATTTCTTAAAAGATAAGAGTATGTATGACATGAGCACCTTCAAGAATCACATTAAATAGGGCTTATCAGTAGGAGTTTGCTTGTTTACTGTGACGTGCAGCTTTGTTAGTATCTGACAGTAATGTGACACTTGGCCTTGTTTAAGCACTCCACACTCAAGTACCATAAATAACATTTACTATACTTCTCGTTCATTTTGGTGCTTACAGAACCCCAGATTTGCATCTTGAAAAGAACTTGGCACTCTGGGCGTAGTGGCAACAAATTTATACAGCAGACTGTAAGTAGACGTGCTCCCGTTTAATGTATTGAAGATTATGTAGTCTGTGCAGGTCTCAACTTTATTTTGCATAATCATGATCCCCATTCTGTTGACCAACTCAGTAGCTTAATTGCCTGATTGACACACCCAAGTGATTTAATTTGTTCAAATTCCTTTTCAATCTTCTCCATAATAGCAGTAGCACTCTGTGAATTGTATGGCATTGCAACTGGTGATAGCTTGATAAGATACTCTTTACTTTCATTATCCTGGGCCTAGAAATAAGACAGAAAAACTCTGTAGGATATAACTCTGGCAATGCTGACAAGCTTTACTTTTGCTTCAACACTCTCAGTTTTATTCTTTAACCTATGAGGAAACTTTTCCAGACCATATTTTCTACGTTTTTTTCTTAAAATAATACTTAGTATTCAGAAGTCGCAGTTTACCAACAGTGTTTCCAGTATATGCACTGGAGTAGCATTACTATTCCCATTGGTTATCTCTGTGAACATCAAACTGTCCTTTTACATGCTCTCACAGGACTCCATTGTTGAAGCCCCTTGTACCTCCCACATTTTGATTGCATCTTTGTCAGCATTTTCTAGTCGGTCTGTATTCCTTTAGTCATGCCCATAGCCATACTGGTATCTTTGCCCAGGATGTTAGGTTGCTTTAATTTTGTATAAAAGGTTGCAACATAAAGCAGCCCCTTACAAACATTATTTTTGTATGTAGACAGCTTAGACACGATGGCTTTAGCTTAAATTGAAAATATGATAGTTGCATACAATGCTGACTTGCAATTTAGCAACAGCATTTTGAATCAAGACTCCGACATTATATGGTGCAGTGGTTAGCGTTGTTGCCTTGCTCTGTTTTTATTGTCTAGTTTAAACACAAAAGTTTTGTCATTTATCTACAATGTCTCAATCTTAATTTCATGAAAAAAATGGTGTAGCACTCCTTCACAGCTTTACTGTTAAGCACTCATACTGCACATTTTTTTAATCCTTTTACTCTGCATTTAGTTTGCAGAGTACTTGTAAAATGCACTGCTGCTATACTCATACATGTAACTGCTCATTTGACTCCCCAAACTTTAACTGTTCATTTGATTCTCCAAAGTCAGTGTTCTCTTTGTATCTTTTATATTTTAAAATGCATGTTCTAAAGGGGTATTGCCTCTGCACCTTCTACAGATTTAATTTTTAGCTTTTGTATTATGGTTTATCTTGCCTGTAGTCCTATATTTAAACTGGGTGAGAGTCTTGGCTGGCTAGTTGTTATCTTGCATTTGACCACATTTTCATGTTTATCAGCTTAGGTTTCACTTCATATTTAAACAGTGTCAGTTTTATATCTGATCTTACAGTGGACATTTGTGGTCTTTCCAGGAAGAAGTTAGATTTTCTTAATTATGTGTTTGGTGATCACTTATTATGCCACACGATTCTCTCTCTAGTTAAACAGAAGCTCATTTGCTTAAATCCACAATCCTGCGACTGTGGCTGCTGAAAGAACACATTTTATACATTAGTGCCTCAGCAATGAAGCCTTGTAAGGATACAACTGAAAGTTTCTGGAAATTTATTTTATAGATATTAGCAATTGCTTGTTAAACCAGTAATAATTTAAACTGACATTTGCAACCTAGGTTTTGGATATGGTAAAGTATTGTTGCCTGTGCTTAAAACAAGGATACAGTAGTAACCAGA
This sequence comes from Protopterus annectens, assembly GCF_019279795.1. Classification (NCBI taxonomy): domain Eukaryota; kingdom Metazoa; phylum Chordata; order Ceratodontiformes; family Protopteridae; genus Protopterus; species Protopterus annectens. The sequence continues at coordinate 1,685,984,238 of NC_056728.1, read as the reverse complement.
GCAGACAAAGATGGTAATCTAGTGCTTCTTAACAGAAGTGATTATCTGAGTTGCATTACACAGTTTTTAATAACTTTGAATAACTCTTGATATCGTTGCCAAAATTTCTCTCAACCAGTACTAAGACTACCTGTGGTCTCCCATAAAAAAGGGGCATGGACTTAATGGGCTCTACCTTGTGAACGAATGGAAAGAAAAAAAAATAGCTAACAAACAAGTTAATATGTAGTGCTGCTGTGAGATAAAAAGGAGCTCCAAATGCTGTCATAAAATGGACCCAAATGTAGCTGGAACATTTTATTTCCTAATTACTACTAAGAAGGACAGCTGACTTAAGTGTTGTAACTGGAGATGAATGTCCTTAAAACCTGTTGTTAACAAGAACTAAAGGAAACTCCTTGAAACAAGTGTTTAAGGTGTGAGCAAACTTCCTCCACACGGGTCTCTATCGTTTCATTGAACAACCACATTGTCGATTCTCCACACCCCACGCAAATTATATATACCAACTCCAAGATCGCACTACAGTGGGGAAGGGCAAATTTCCTGATCCCTAACATAACATGATTTCAGTCAGAATGGTTTGACGAATGTCATTTCTGATGAAATGCCATTCGACAATGTGGTCGTTTAATTAAATTATATAGATCCCACACCTTGAGCTTACATATAGCAACTCCACTGGGGAAAGTCAGCAGAACAATGATTGCTGGTCTTGAGTAATCCCACCCCCTTATGACAAAGCAGGTGAACTTGATGATCTAGAGCAGTGAGCAGTAATGGTGAAGCCGTGTGTGTGAATCTAAATGTCACAAACAATCTGATCAGAGGGATTAATTTTCCCCTTTTTTTTTCCTTCTGTAGTTATTCATTTCTTCTTTTGTTGTGTACATCTTGTATTCATTTTTCCATTTGTTTTGTTTCGCTCAAGTCCTGGAAAAGCGAGACTGAGACTGAATGAAAGTACAGACTTCCATACACAACTTCTGAGATTGCCATTTTTCAGAATGTTCCATTTTCTCTGCGGTATGGTAATCCCGGCAATATACACATGCTTGGAGGGATGTAGTGGGGCTTGCCTGTTTGCTAAAAGCAACTTAAAAGGAGAACACCATGTTTGGCATTCGCTGATGTCCTTACATTCACTGCTGCAGTACTCTTTACTGTAAGGGGATTCCCTGCCACAGATGCCTGAACGATTATCCAGTCTACAAAAGACTACTTGTTGCTTATTTAAAAGGTATGCCGAACGTTACCCAAATGCTCCTTGTTTAGCATAGGGCATAAAGGTGACGTTCAGGCCTACCATAAACAGAACTACTTTGCCGTCAGTTCCGAACATATCTTTTCACCATCGGCCTGTTTTCCTGCATGTGTTTCTGCCAGTTAAATGCATTTTCATTCTCCAGTGTCTACCTATGCCTACTTGCTGACTTCTTTGCAGTTGCATATAAGTGCCCTGTTGGGGGTTTTGTTTTTCTTTTTTTAGTGCTCCTTGAGGTTAAAGTCATCCAGGAAGGGTAAATGCCAGTGTGGGAGACAGATTCCTTATAAGGACCACCAAGATAAGTGCCTTTTTTTTTATATGCTTAGGAGGCTCTCATGATCATACATTCTGTTTGTCAGGTGTTTGCTCCAAAAACCGTTTGCAGTAGACTTTCTTCTGTTTCCTTGTATCTTGAGAACCAGGGTCTTAGGCTTCTCTCTAAAGATACAGTGGAAGAAATCTCCCACCCTGAGGGTCAGCCATTAGGGAAGAAGGTGAAAAAGGTACAACCGGAATCTTCTGCTGTCCAGCCTTTGTCAGGTGTTTCTCCCAAGGTCTTTGCAAACCCAGAGGCTCGCCCAGCACTGTTGTTGGATTACTTTTACTGCTATGGTCTCGGAAGCCAGTGAGGGTCTGGCTGGCAGCACCTCCGGAGAGGCTTTGCAGATGTCCATCTTGGACCTTCAGGGGGAACCGCTGTTGATTTTTTCTGAGGGGCTTAGGGGAATTCCTCAGTCTTTGTTTGGGGAAGAAGTTCCTGCTATGGTTCTCAGCTGTTGTCCTGGGTCTGAGCCTTCTCAATTTTTTGGAGGGGAGCTCCTTTAAAAATGAAACAAATTTAAATGTTTTGTGTTCCTAGGGATCCACAAAGTGAGTGGCAGGCCTTCACTTAGGGACAGTTTACTGCTTTAATGTCCTTAAAACCTCCTCAAGGGGTTTCAGTTCCTAGTCATCCTTGGTCCTCTACTCCTCTTGAAAGGCCTAGAGAACTGGATTCTTCTGGGGATGAGTTGGATTTTGATAACAAATCCCTGACTTATTCTACTCAAATTCCTTCTCCTTTGGACTTTGGGTTAGAGGAGGAGGAATATATTAGTCCAGATGTTCCTTTTGAGGAAATTCCTTTGGGGACACACTGGAATATCCATAAGAGGTACTATGAGTTGCTGCAGTTGGAATCTCCTAAGCATGCGACTATTCCTCCTATTTTGGCTGCTTTGCTGGATGCTTTTTCCAGTGCCTCTCTTGTGCCTGATTCTCTGCCCCCTGCTCTCAAGAAACCTGACAGGTTTTATAGGATGCTTGAGGATTGTTATTTTTTATATAAATGTCCTGCTGCTGACCCCTCTGTTGTGTATGTAGCCTCTGATAAGCTGCCTCAATTGCTTCCTTTACCCAAGTTATTGTCTTCGGACAAGGACAGCGGAGCTATGGAAAGGCTGGGTAAGAAGGTTTACACTTCTGCTACCCTAGCTTTTAGGGCTATTAATTATCAGACCCATATGTCTAGGTATGTGTTGACTCTTCTTTCTCAGGCTTGTCAACTTATTTCTGATTTTCCAGACTCTGAGGGTAAAACTTTTGTTTTTTTCTTTACTAGGAATTTCCTTTCAAGTTGTTCGTCATTCTGTTAAATGTAGTTATGCAGCACATGCCTCTTCTAGAGCTGCTGTTTTTGATTCGATTATGGGGAGGCATTCTTGGCTTAGGCTTCAACCTCTACCTGATGATACTAAACATAAGCTAATGGATACTCCTCTGGATCCCAAACTTTTGTTTGGGGAAGCTGCTGCTGGCTTGTTTAAGTCCTTTCAGGATAAGGGTATGGCCTTACAGGAGCTTAAACTAATACTATACTAATGGAAGAAGGATTGTATACTGAAATCCATAATAATTTGGCAAGACTGTTGCACTGGGGATTGTGCAAACATTATAATATTGAAGTAGCTGAGCAACACTGGAAATGTGAGCCACAAAGGATCATAGGGATTGTGCAAACATTATAATATTGAAGTAGCCGAAAAACACTGGAAATGTGAGCCATAAAGGATCATAGAAAATGATGAGTTCTACTTAACATGGGATCATCCATTACAAAACAGTCAGGAGTGGCTTGTGCTTTTGGACTGCAGATCTGCAGCCCCCCCCCAGCTGAAAAGGAAAAGTAAAAAAAGAAAAAACTCCTGGAACGGACTCCGGACATGTGTTTGAGCATTCCCGGAACTACACATGCATGTGTGCAGAATCTGGGCTGGTATAATAGCAGTCCGGATTAGGTAGAAGGCAGCAGACTACAGAAATGCCCAGAAGTCTATGTGATTACAACCGCATAGACTGGCAGGGGACCAGACTGGAGTATCTGCAGGCTGGATATGCAGCCTGCCCTCACGGGAACGTTACTTTATCATCGCAGGGATTACAAACCAGGGGATGGAGCTTGGAGGTAGCCCGGTAATTTTATTTCAGTGTGTGTGTAATATACTTGGTGGCTAGAGAGACTCAGGCACAACAGTAATGGTTAGAGAATAACTCTGGCTCAAACCCTGTACCTTGGGTGCAGGTAGCAAGAGCCTGTATTCCCTACCCACCATCACTTTTGAACACTGCTCAAATTTTTGCCTTATAGTTTCTGGATTTAATTCACTAAATAATGACAGACATTTGAATTTCATATTCTTCAGAAAGTACATGGTAACACAAAACCTTTTGTTCTAGCAATTTTCTAAGTTTATAAGCTCAATATTTGAAATTTGTCCCTATTTTTGGGGCTGTATTCCCCCATTATTGGCTTTGTCCAGGTTTTGTACTAAGAGGTTGAGAGCTATGGTGAGAACCATATTCACTAAATGATAGCCATTTAAGTTTCAGTCTTCCCATGTTTCAAGAAACAGTTAATTTGGCATATTGCTATGTTGCTGTGACTGTAGTGCACAGGGTCCTGGGTTCAAGACTTGGGAGTGAAATGCATGGTGGTAACGCAGCGTTTTATTCTAGCAACTTTCCAAGATTATACAAGGAATGTTTAAAATGTGTTCCTGGTTTTTGGGTTTTGGCTTTTTCCAGAATTCTTGTGCTGCAAAGTTGTGAGATACAGTTCAGTGTACAGTGGATTTTACAAGGAGCGGAGAGCTTCAGGGGAAGAAAAGTTTAGTGCTGCTTGTACTGAGTCTGCTTGCATTGTTAATAGCACAACAGGTAGTGTACTTGCTTTTGATGCAGAAGGCTGTATGTTCTACTCCCACAGTAAGTAGATGCATTGCTGATACTCTACTGTGTTGTACTTTTAAAGGGGGTGGATGCTGCAGTCCTGAGAATGTCCTCTATTTGGCAGAGATACCTAGTAACTATGAACCTGTTATCAGTTTGCCATCCATTCCCATATTACTAGCTTATCATTTTTAATGTAACATAGGTAATTTATTCCTCAAGGGCAACAGGCACTTTATTTGTAAATGAAACAATGAAATATAAATTTGTTTGCTTGCAGCAACCTCTTCATTAGTTACAGATCTCTTTAATGTTGAATTGTTTAGATGACTTTTACTTCTGCAGAGATTGTGCATATTTACTGAACTGGTGGATTGTAGAAGTTTGAGTAGACTTTTATGATGGAAATGTTCTGAATTGGGCAGTTTTGTCATTATTGTTGCATGCATTTTATTTCACTGTTTACTGGAAAAATATTAAAAACAATACTCTTTTACCAGCTGTACTGTATTATACAAGGAATATAATTTAATACAGTCAGGAAGGTGTATCAAAGAACACATGCATGTTTCCTGTGCAAGGGGCCTGTGATTTGAAAACAGCCCAAAGTTGATCTTTATCTGCCAGTGGCCAGATGCATTTTCTTTGAATGCGAGTTTCAGTGCTGTTTCAATGAATGCGAGTTTCAAGGGCAGAGAAGTTTTAATGCTAAGTCTATTTTCATTGTGAGACTGCAGTGCTTTGTTTAGCAGGTGTCTATTAGTGTTTGTGCTGTAAAATAAAACTTTTAAATGAAATCCAAATCATCGTAGAAGTAAAGCAGTATGCGCATTACAGTGTTTATGGTAAATGGGGTGAAATAGCCAAATAATGGGACATTGGAATGGGTGTGGGGGGGAGGCCTCATTCGACCAACCTCAAAGACAGCTCCGGCTGAACTATACCTCTCAACTGTCCAGATTTTTGCAGAATTAATAGATTTTTGCTTCTTATTTTTGGTTTGTTCCTCATAACATTTGTGGTTTTCTGCAAATCATTTAGGAATGAAGCCACTAAATAATGATCGACATTGAGTTTCAGACTTCATACCCTTCAGAAAAATGCATGCTAAAGCAAGACCTGCTTTTCTGTTAACTAAGTTTATATAAGAGCAATTTTTAGTACTGTTTGTATGTTTCCCCACTATATTTGACCTTGTCCAGATTTCCTGCGTTAAGAGGTTGAGAGGTACTTGCAAATAAATTGCTTATATAATTGGGTATATCCAAACCTGTTAACTGTCCCCGATTTTGGATCAAAGTGTTTTTCTCCCCCTAATAATCCCTCCGCAAAATGGCAAATTTGGAAGAAATCTTGGAGGGTTTACAATTAATAAGTAATTGTAATGATCAGAGTTATAGATTACTTTTAATTTCAGAAATGCATATAGATTCTTATTTTGTCAGCTGCTCAAGTTAACAGTCTCTTCTTTGACAGGTTCCCAGCTGTATTGTGTGGGTATTTTATATTTTTTGCATCACATTTTTGGTCCGTTTTTCATAAAATTGTGGCTTTCTGGCAAATTAGTTGCAAATCATTAAAGACTGAAGTTAGAAAATCATGACAGACATTTGAGTTTCAGATTTCAAACCCTTCAGAAAATTCGTACTAATGCAAGACCTACAATTCTGTTATCTTTCTAAGTTTATAAGAGCAATATTTAAAATTGTCATTATTTTTGGCCCTTTGTCCTACTTCTGTTTATGGCTTTGTACAGATTCCTTGCTCTGAGGCTGAGAGTATGACATATGTGTCAGGGCCATCACCGTCAGCCAGAGACATTTCAAATTGTGACATACTTGTTGCACCCCACTCCCCCACATAGTGACTCTGGATCTTTCCAAGCAAGGCAAGGAGCAGTTATGCAGTGTAAGTGTGCAGAGTATCCCCCCATCCAAGGTAGACACAAATATTACAGTGGTATTCATCTGTCCTTGGTTTTGCAGAATGTTCTGGTTTTCTGTCATATTTTTAGACTGTTGATTTATGCTTCTTATTTAGAAAATGCATGTTGTTGCAATACATGTTGGTCTGTGTTTAAGCAGCAATGCTTTAATGACCATCGGGTAAGCTTGTCTGAGATTGTAAGATGCAAGTAAACTTTAATAAGCATAGGGTTAAATAATTACCAACATTGAAAGCCTTTTTGTTGTTGCCACGCTGAGAATATTTACATAACAAGATAGCGTATAAGCCTTTGGTATTGAACTGCATATGACAGTATTTGTAATAAAGGACAGGAGTACAGTATTTTCAGAACCTCATTACATTTGTTGGGAGACTTGCAGTCATCTTTGCAGGCTTTACCCGTAAACTGAACAGAATGCCAATCTATCATATGTGGCCCATAACCTGTACAGTAATCTTTTAAGCAATTTATCTTGAGCTTGTTTCTTGTTTGCTGTTCATTTTTACTTTGATCATGTTTTCCCCATGAAGCAAGTAGATAGTTGTTAGGCAGCAGGTCTTTTTTGGATAAGAAACAATTTTACAAATGGGGTTATCGCAGAGATTGCTACTTTTACTTGGTACTTTTATAAAGCTGAATATAAATTATAATTAGAACTGCAGTGCAAGGAGAAGTGGTTTGAGCTGAGTGCTGCTTGTTTCTTTATACTTGATTTTTGACTGGCATTCATGCCTCACAACCTTTTTGCTTCCATCTAGATATTAAGTAAGCTGTCATGTAGCCAATGCATTGAAATATTTTTTTTCTTGTACACTTCATTTTTTTTTTTTTTATTGGACTCTCATAATGACGGTTTGGCACCCAGAGCAGCATATTTAAAGTCCCAGTTTTTGTGGTTTTGAGCATAGCTCCACCCCTTTCTAGTTGGCCACACCCCTTCTCACTGGCCTTCATTCAGCTGCCTCCTACAGCCCCTCTTTGATTTGAAGTCACCAGCCACCACTGCCAACAGTTCAAAAAATGGATGCAAGAAAAAACAGATATAGTGGTCCATGAAAATAAGACAAAGGTAGCACTGATCATTGAAATCGCTACACCCAGTGACTACAGTGTCTTGCGTTCAGAGAGACACAAAGTCAGAAAATATCAGGATTTGCATGCAGAAATGAGAGCAATGTAGAAGAAAGATACCCAGACAGTTCCAGTAGTAGTAGGAGCAACAGGTCTTATAAAAAATAATCTACAGTCATTTTTAGATATGTTACCAACACCTGTAACTCACTTCTGGCTAACATCAAAGATTGCAACAATATTAATTTCATGAACTTTAATCATACTTTGACTTAGGAATAGGGTCCATTCCCATCCTGTTATTAGAAACCCAACGGATTTGGAGAAATTAAAAAGAGCTTAAACATGTTTGTTGCTCCTGTTCCTAAATTTCAGAGAAATTACCCTGCTAAGTCTGCCTTTGTTCGTAGGCAATCCTGCCCTTCTACTAAAGGTAGGAAGAGTGGCAAATGGGCTCCTCCTGTTAAGGCTACTCAGTTTTCAGGGACTCCAAGCCTTTCTTTCCAGACAAACCAGGTGCTGTGTGAATGACTGTCTCTTTCCAAACATTCCTCTTTCTGTTTACCTTTCTCTTTCTGTTTGTCTTTAGATCACTCTGGATTCTTGGGTTCTAGCGATCATTTCGTCAGGGGTACTTCATGGTGTGGAAATCCTGCCCTCCTCCTTTTATGGGCATTCCTAAGCCTCCTCAGGAACATCCTCCCTTTTTCCCCAGAAGTACTGCTCGTGGTGCAGCATGCTTGAAAGAACCCTGATTCTGTTGAGTCTATCCCCTCGGAGACATGACAAGATGCTTTCTCCCCCCAAGGAAAACCTACATTGGTCCAGAGGTTTACCAGTCGATGCTATGGCGGTGGCGGCAACCACAAAAAAAGATCTCGCCAAAGAGAGTCATACTGTTCACCCGCCCAACCGAGAATCCCGGGCTGTGGACAGATTAGGGAAGCGAGTCTTTGCTTCAGCGACCTTTGCCATATGGTCCCTGAATTACTTGGCTCATTTTACGAGGCTCCAAAGAGACTTGGTTTCCAAACTCTCTGGAACACTTGCAGGACAGGTGTCTGATGAGGTAAGGGATAAAGTTGCCTCGCAGCTCGCAACCCTGGAATCTATCTCCAATTCGTCCATAAGGTTGCTCTTGCGTGCAACCAAAGGGGTGGCTAGAGCTGTGGGTTTAGGTTCATAGGTAGGTACTAGGCTATCGGTCCAAGGGCCTACATAAGCCAAGCCAACAAGGTTCCCTGGCTTACACCACCCAAGAAAGTTATTTTCCTGTGCCACTGTCGAGCAGAGACACACAAGTGATCCCCGGGGTGTATTTCCTATTTCCCATCCACTCATCAAGATTTTTCTTGAAGAGTGCTAATGAAGAACTTTGCTTGACATAGATGGGTAGCCTGTTCCAAAGTATGGGAAGTCTCTGGGACAGGAATCTATCCCTCCAGCATGTCCTGTTTATTGTGGTGACAAGGTTTAGGTCCCTAGAGCGTGTAGCTCGAAGGGATTGGAATTTCTTTAGGTGTAGCATGTCCAACAGCTCTGTGTTTGACATAGCTTTATATGTTAGGCAGAGTTCACCTCTGAGTAGGCAATATGCTACAGAGTAAAGCTGGAGTTTTTTTGAGGCAGTCAGTGTAGGGCATTTGTTTGAGGCCAGTAATCCTCTGTGAGTTATTTCTGTGGTCTTTCCAGCTGCTGCAGATGTCTTGTGAGGTACATTCCAAAAGGGGCATTGTACTCTATATAATGGGTCTAATGAGTGTCTAGTAGAGGGGGAACAATGACCTCTTTTTTTCCTGGATGAGAACCCTTTTATGATGAGGTGTGCCACATAGAAGGACTTCCTGACTAGTGTGGCGATGTGACTGGATAGACTACTGTCCACCTGGGTCCCAAGGTCTCTTATCACACATTCGGTGTTAGGTCGATTGCTGCCTATGTGGTAGTTCATGGGTACAGAGTTTTTACCAAAGGGATGACACTGCACTTTTTGGCATTGAGCTTGAGGCCATGCCTCTGACACCAGGCATCTATCTCAGCGAGGCCCTTCTGTAGGATGTCCACATCATTTGAGGACTTGACTGTGGCTCCTAGTTTGCAGTTTTCTGCGAACTTCATTAGCCAGAGGCCTTCTATGTTAGCCTGTACTTCAGAGAAGTAGATACCAAACAGGAGAGGTCCCAGGATGGAACGCTGTGGTACTCCACTTGTCACTGCTATGAGGTCAGATTTGGAGTATGCAACTTTTACAGTGTGGGTTCTGTCAGTGAGCCAGTTGGCAACCCATCTTGTGACGTAGGGATTTATACCTAATTTAGTGAGTTTAGCTATAATTCCAGAATGGGGGATGGTGTTGAAAGCCTTGGCGAGGTCAAGATAGGCTGTGTGAACCACCTTACCCTCATCTACGGCTTTGGTGACTGCCTCAAAGAAGTCGATCAGGTTCAGGAGGCATGATCTGCCTTTCACAAACGTGAACTGGGTGGGATCCAGAGTTGGAGGTTACCAATATCTTTGTTTGTTTATGAGTTCCATGATGGTACGTTCCATGGCCTTGCAGACCAGGCTTGTCAGGCTAATAGGTCGATAGTTCCCGGGATCAGTGGTGGCTCCCCCTTTGTGGAGTGGGATAACTGTTGCTGTGTGCCATTTAGTGGGTACAAAGCCTGATGCGAGGCTATTATTGAACATGTTGCTTAAGTGGGGATCCAGTTCGTTCTGAAGTTTGTGTAAAACGCAGCCTGGGATGTTGTCAGGTCCCATGGATGCTCTGTTTTTGGCTTTAGAGAGTGCAGTGTTTACTTGCGTAGTTGTGATTACAGGGACTCTGCATTCTTCCTGTATAAATATGGGCCCTTTAGGGGGTGAGGGGGGGTAAAGTTAGCACTGAACTGGTCTGCCAGGATGTTGGCAATATCAGTTGGTTCTGTAATTTTCGTGCCGTTATGTTGTAACTCAGAACAGATCTGGGTGTTGCCATAGAGATTCTTGAAATGGCTATGGAATGCTTTGTGGTTGTCTTTAGAATTAGTGGCGATTTTGTTTTCGTAGCTAGCTTTGGAGGATCTTATAAGGGATCTCAGCTTCTTACTGAGGCTGACCAGGGAGCTCCTCCACTCATGGGATTTTACTCTTTTGCAACAGTTTCTTCCTTCTGTTGTACAGTTTGTTTATGGTAGGAGACCACCAGATTGGCTTCCTTTTTTTGGAGGAAAGCGTCTTGGTTCTGTTTGGGATAGCACGATCCATGCACTCATGTAAGTGCTTATAGAGTGCATTTGTGTAGGATTCAGCAGTTGTAACTGTATTGTCCATCTGCATGGGTGTCATGAAGTTCACCACTTCTGTCTTAAGAAGCATGAAGTTGGCTTTGGAGAAATTTTTTACCGTGGTTTTCCTTACTGGGGGGTGGAGGCGGGATGTGGATATCAAGGGTGATTAGCTTATGGTCAGATCGGACCAACGAGGAGTTGACTTCAGGTGTGGAACACCGGTCACTCATGTTGGTAATGACTACGTCTAGGATATTGTTGCCCCTGGTAGGGGTGTGGATAGGTTGATCCAGGGCATTGGAGTTTATGAATTCCAGAAAGCATTGAGCTAAGGAGTTGGTATATGAGCAGTTTTCCCAGTTAATGATGGGGTAGTTGAAGTTGCCCATTATTAAGGTGTTTGGTTGAACCCTAATATTTTCCAGTACATCAAGAAAAGAGGAGTGGGAATCCTGGGGCATGGTGGGGGATCTGTAGCAAGCTACAATTTGGATTGCAGTTTTGCCCAGAGTTAGTTGCACTTGGATAACCTTGGATGCATTATGCTGAGCAACTAGCCTGGAGGTGTGGATATCCTCAATGAATATGGACACACCTCCACCTTTGGTGTTTCGGTCCAGGTTAGAAGGCCGAAAAGTGTGGTATGACTTATAGCCTGGTAGTGCAGGGGTGCTCTCTGGAGCCTTGAACCAGATATTAGTGTTCTCCATTTTAAGGAGTGCCTTGAGTGAGTGCATTTTGAGATTTAGACTTCTAGCATTGAGTAGCATTACCCTCAGTTTTTGCTTGCCTGTTCCTGTTCCGGTGGTGAATTTGTTATTTGAACCTTGCCTAAAAAAAGCACTACAGGGGTAGCAAGAGCCTTAGCCAGTGTCCGGAATCCGAGGGGTGACAGGTGCAGGCCATCTGTGGCAAAACATCATGGTCTGTCGACCATGTCATCTCAAGCAGACAGATACTGGATCCCCTTAGAATGACACCAGAAGCTTAGCCAATTGTTGAAGTCAATCATTTTGTCCTTGTACTGCGGTATCATTCTGGGCGATGGCAGAATGCTACTCAGGGCTTGGGTCATACCTGCCTGGGCTACAAGATCGGAGAGCTCTTCCATGTCTCTTTTCATGTAGTCCAGGTAGGTATGTCTCCGGTCATTCACACCAACATGGACAATGACAGAGTCAAATTTGTACTTGTTGTGGAGTGACCTGAGTGTGTGGGTTATGTGGCGGATCCTTGCACCCAACAGGCAGCTTGACAGTAACCTTCTCCTTGTTTAGCCTGGTGAGTGGGACATCAGTGTGTCTGACTATAGAGTCACCTATGACTAGTGTATTGGGTACGTTGTTTTGCCTTATTGGCTGTGGTTGAGTGGCACACTGAGTCTGTGGGCTGTGTCTCATTTGGGTTGTGTTGGGGGATGAAGGTTGCTTGCGTTTCTGCTTTGGAGGTGTCTGATGTTCTTTGTGTTTCACTGTTGTAGTCATTACATTTGGGTAATCAGCTGGCAGGTTGCCCTCAGTCAGCCTGAATAACAAAGTCTTGGGTTCTGCATCGGTTGCTGTCTCCTCTTCCATCAGGTCATCAGGGGTGTAAAACATGCAGCCGACGCCATTTTATTCAGTCTTTCTTGCCGCGCGGTACCCGAAGCAGAAGCAGTTCGCAAGTGCCGGTCGGCCAACTCCTGAAATTTTCGCATTCGAGTTTCAGAACCGAAGTCTTCAACTAAAGCTTAGTACCCCGTTTGGGAAACTTTTTCTTGCTCCTTACCGATGTCAGTAAAAGTTAATAATTGCATTACTTGTGGGAAGCAATACATCATAAGGATTTTCATTTGTACTGTATTTCTTGCCTAGGCCCTGATCATAATGTGCCTTGCTGTTGGTTTTGTGCTGGATTTAACTAACGCACTGTTAAGCGTCTGTATATTTTTGCTTCTAAATATTTTGGATCCAGATTTAATTACCCTGAAATGTCATCTGTTAGCAATCTGACTACCGGAGTTCACAAAAAACGCAAAGAAAAAGACAGAGACAGACTGTCGAGGTCCAAAACCGACGACGAAACTTCTCCTAAGCCAGTCGCCGGTACTCGGTGAGGCGCATTTGCAGCCCCTGATACCTGCTACTTTTGAGTTGCAGGCCTGTACCGAGACCCATGCAGAGTCCGGTATGCCGCGAGATTCTCAGAGTATTGAACCCACGGATGTCTCTCCCTTAGATGGGTCCGGAGCTGCTGAGCAGGCACCGGCTTCTGGGGGTGTTTTCAGGCCTCAACATTTTTATATAAAACCGACGCCAGCCTCAAAAACAAGATCAAAAGTATCTTCGGTGTCTAAAAAACTGATGCATGAGCCACGTGCTCAGGCCCCTATGCCTAAAAAACAGATGATCAAAATGGCTGAGGACTTGATTACCTTGATCAGGGGTTCCCAACCCCCCCCATGCTAAGAGGCCTAGGCAAGACACTGATTATGAATCTTCAGATCTGGTTTCCATTTCTTCTGATCAGGAATTTTCTATTTCACCGTATGAGGATTCTGATGCAGAAGAATCCATCCCATCTGCATCTCCTCCTGAAGATTATTCTTTTGGAGAAACCTTGCATACTTTAAGGGAACATTTTTATTGGGAGAGTCAGGATTTCTCTGAATCAAAAAAGAGGCTTAGGGATTTCCTTCTTCCTCAGCATAGGCCTTTGGCAATACCTCCTGTATTAGACATTGCTGATGTGTTTTTGGAATCAAGTATGTCTCCTGATTCCCTACCTCCGGCTCATAGTAAGCCAGACAGATATTACAGGGTTCCTGACTCCCACAAATTTCTATTCAAAAATCCTGCTGCTGATACTGAGACTATCTCACAGGGTCCCAAAGGTGTAAAGGCCTCTACAGCCAAAAATCCTACCCCCTCTGTTAGAGATTCCAGGGCGCTGGATAGATGGGGAAAGAAGGTTTATGCGTCTGCAACCTTGGCAATTGGGGTCTTACACTGCCAGTTTCATATGCTTAAATATCAACAGCATGTTATGGGCTTATTGAAACAGAAAATGATGTTGATTTCTGATTGTTTGGAAAATAAAGAAATACAGGAATTATTGCATTCAGCAGAACAGGTTGGAAAGCATACTTTGCAATGTGGTTTTGATTCTTTGGAGGCCTCTTGCAGGGCCACAGTCACTGGATCTGTAATTAGAAGGCATGCCTGGCTCAAGGAGCAAAATCTTCCTGATCATGTTAAAGCTAAATTGTTGGATGCCCCTTTGCAGCATGATACTCTGGTAATACGGCAGAAGAGGTTTTAAAGAAAATGGAAGACCAAGCGAAATCTATGCAAACTGTAAAAGATTTCTTACAAGTGCAGCCACCCAGGTTCAGTAGACACTGGCCTACTAAAAATTGTTCCTTTCCTGTGTCCAGCAGAGCCTCTCAAGGCAAATCCAGACGCTCAAAAGGCTCTAGATACCAATCGCAGGGTTCTTACAGGTCAAAGCAATGGAGTGCCTCCACCTCCAAATCTGGAGGAAACAAAGCACAACCCTACAGTAAGCAATCTCAATGTCTTCCCTCTACTTTTACCAAGCACTTATCTTTTGGCAGCCCCCTTGGGGGGAAAATTAGCACTTCATGCTCAAAATTGGCAGTTAATTACCCAGGACAAGTGGGTATTAAACATAGTATCCCAGGGGTAGAGCTTTCGTTTCCATACTTACACCAGACAAACAAAGGCAACTGGCAACATACTTCATACAAATGGCAACAAAAAAAACCCAGTTATCTGCAAGACAAATTCTGCAGGCTTTGGGGTTCATGGCATCCTGCATTCTACTAATTCCATATGCAAGACTGCATATGAGGAAACTTCAATGGTACCTAAAAAAGTTTATGGAGTCAACATTGTCACAGTCTGGGAACAATGATTCCTCTCATTCCCTGCCTACAACAGGAGTTCCTTTGGTGTGCAGAGTCATGTCACCAAAACAAGGGACTGTGCCACCCAAACCCTAACTACGGACGCATCAGATTATGCTTGGGGGGCCCACCTGGTGGGGAGATTCATTCAGGGCAAATGGAGCCCAAAACAAATGCATCTGCATATCAACCAGAAAGAGATGCTAGCTGTTCAGAATGCTGACAGCCTTCAAGGACTTACTTCATCCAGGACAACTACTGATGAAGACGGACAACACGGTTATGTGGTACATAAACAAGCAAGGGGGTACACATTCCTACCCCCTTTGCAGACTAGCCATGCATTGGGGAGCACAGCTTTGACTTGCCAAGTACATCTTCAAAATCAATTGCTGCCATGAAAACAAAATACTCTGGCAGACGACCTAAGCAGAAATCTTATGGACCCACACAATTGGAAACTGGAACCACAAATCTTCAGCATGGTAACACAGAAATGGGGGAGCCCAGATATATATCTATTTGTCTCTCCCCAAAACTATCAACTGGACAAATTCTGCACAAGGACTTATCACAGACAAGCATGGAAAGTGGATACCCTATCCTTCATTTGGAAAAACCTGTCAGTGTATGCCTTTCCCTTTCTGCCTCTTCTCTCCAGGGTCTTATTAAAGGTCCGATGAGAAAAAACAAAAATGATCCTAATTGCTCTGGACTGGCCTCGCCAGCACTGGTACCCAATTTTAAGGAATATGTCTCAACTCCCTCCTTGGTACTTGCCTCAAATACCTCATCTACTGTCGCAGCAGAGCAAGCAAATTCTGCACACTCTGCTCCAAACTGTGAACCTTGCAGCAATGCTGATCATTTAATTATTCAAACAACACCTGTCAGTAAATCTGTGATGGATGTCATTTTGGAAGCCAGAAGGCCTAGTACTAGAAAATCTTATGCTGATAACTGGAAGAGATTCTGTGCTTGGAACCAAGCACAAGGAACGGACATAGCAAAGCCAGATATCAGTCAGATTTTTACAATATTTGACTGAGATGCTTGACAAGGGCCTATCTTTTTCTTCAATAAAAATCCATGCTTCTCCCATCTCGGCCCATTACAGAACGGAGCCTCCACTCTTTTCTTATCCTCTGCTTAAACAGTATCTTTGAGGGGCAAAAATTTAAGGCCCCCCAGAAGATCACCAACTCCTGCATGGGACCTTAATTTTGTGCTGGAAAAACTCACCCTGCCTCCTTTTGAACCAGTAGCTACTGCAGATATAACATTTTTATCTTGGAAAACAGATTTCCTATTGGCAATCACTTCAGCAAGAAGGGTTTCAGAACTACAGGCTCTCATGGCTGTGGAGTCTTTTATTACATTTTACCCAGACAGGGTGTCCCTCAGGACCATTCCTTCTTTTATGCCTTAGGTGGTATCCAATGTGGCTCTTAGCCAAACAATTCACCTGCCAGCTTTTTACCCAAATCCGCAGAACAAGGGGGAGCGGATTCTGCATTCAGTGGATGTACACAGACAACTAAGATTCTACTTAAACAGGACCAAATCTCTAAAAAAGTCTGAGCAACTACTGGTTGCATTTGCTGCAGGATCAAAGGGGAAGGCTATATAAAAGCAGACCTATTTCCAAGTGGATAAGCCACTGCATTCGTTTCTGCTACTTGCACTATGGTAAACCTGTGCCCAAGGGGATCAGGTCACATTCCACCAGGGCCGCCTCTACCTCAGCAGCTTTTCTCAAAGGAGTTTCAACCAAAGACATTCTAGAAGCTGCTACTTGGATCTCGGTTCATACCTTCACAAAGCATTAACATTTGCCTCTGTTCTCCAAATCCAAGGCAGACTTTGCCACTGCAGTTCTGCAGGGCCTCAGGCACTCCTAATGCTATCTAGTTCCATCCTCCCATCCATAGCTTTGGGATTCTACCCAATTGTAATGAGTGCAACAGTGAAGCACAAAGAACGTAGTACAGTTGTGTACACTTACCATAAATGTAGATGTTCAGGTGTATTCACTGTTGCATTCCAGGTTTCCCACCCGCCATCCCCCTTTTCTAGAACTTCTCTTTCCTTCACTATATTCTAAAGCCTTTGGGGTGTATTTGCTTTTAGATGAAGGTGAAATTTATGTTGCTAAAAGTGCATTTGCATATATATTTCTGATATATATATATATATATATATATATATATATATATATAATTTTTTTTTTGCACCTGATATCTGGGGCAAGAAAAACTGAATAAAATGGCATCGGCTGCATGTTTTATACCCCTGATGACCTGACGTCATGGAAAAGGAGACAACTGACGCAGGACCCAAGACTTTGTTATTCAGGCCGACTGAGGGCAACCTGCCAGCAGTTTACCCAAATGTAATGACTGCAACAGTGAATACACTCTAACATCTACATTTATGGTAAGTGTACACAACTGTACTTTGCTTGGACAGATAGACAGATTATTATTGAGAGCCTCCGCGAATGTTTTTGTGTTACTATGTGTGGATTTTGGTGTAGATTTAGTGAGACTAGGTGATGAGTGTGGTGTGGTGCAAATGTTTACCACCTTCTCATGTTAAGTTAAGTCTTGTTTGGAGAGAGCTTTATCTCCAGTTTGGCTAGATAAGTGCATCGCTCACAGGTTGTAGTGTTTGGTGGTAGGAGGAGAGGATTGTGTGTGTACATGAGGCAGTTTCTACATTGCCTCAAGATGCCCAGATTCATCAGATAGACAGGAGAGAACACAGGGAGCTGACCCTTGGACATGCTTGAATAAAAAAATATTTTCCTCTAGATAAGTGAGGAAAGTGAGTACAAGAGCTGTTTTTCTCTACGCAAGTGAGAAAAGTAAGTACAAAACTGTTTTTCTCTAGGTAATGAGGAAGGTTGAGTGCTATAGTAATTAGTAGCTTATTTAGTGCTTACAAGTGCTGAGCATGAATAAGCAAATTTAAGTGCTAAAACTAAGAATCTGTATCTGCACTAGACGAGTTACAGGACAAAAACAAGTGCAAATGCAGGCTTTCAAATCAGAAAGTTGAGAGAGAGAGAGGGAAGAGATTGCCCAAACGGCCAATAACTACAATTTCTGGGCCAGAACCACTCCTTAAGTGGTAGACAGGTTACCTAGTGCTTACCACTCCCACTGATAAGCTAGAAGGCTTCCCTCCCAACACAGAAAGGCTTGGGGGGGCTCAGAAGTTTACATACAGTCCTGGATACAGCAAATCTGTATCTGGAACACTAGTTACAGGAAAGGTAGGAAACAGGCTTACAGGTTTTTTTTTTTTTGTTACAGAAAAGTAGTAAAAACAATTCACATGCAGTGCAAGTTAGCACACTTGAGTATGTAGCAATATTAGACCAAACACAGTTTAAAAAATGCAGTTAAATTAAAAAGGACTAAAAGCAAGTGCAGAAAGAGTTTTTATTAGGTAGAATGTGGTAAAGAGATGGGACTGGGGGAGTGTCCCAGATCAAATCTACAGTGGGGCAGGCAACTGCAAAAGCCATCAAATTTAACCTACAAGCCCAAAAATGGGGAGGATGGGTGGGACAAAACAGTTTCAACAGAGATCTAAGCAACAACTAACAGTACAAACTCTAAAACCAGGCAGGTTTTAGGCATAGTTATGAGACGCCATGTCTGGATGCACTTGTGTGACTTTGCGGACCCTTTCAAGTCAAACTTCTTGAGTGGTCCCATCGAAGCATCTTCCCTTTTTGGCCCCCAGGTGAAGGACACTCTGGCCAGTTGTGAGCAGGATGGTAAGACCCTGTCTGCCTTAGGTCTACGTTTTTCCAATCCTCAACGTTCCTTTTCCAGAAACCAGAGGAGTGGCAAAATGTGGAACAAATATCTCCGGGTCCTTTCCGTGCCATAAGTGGTGATACCCCAGGAGCAGAGGGGGTAACTATTCGCAATTCGGGAAGACGCCCCACCCGAGGCAGAGGGGGGTTCACATGATCAGGAACCCAGGGATTCCTTCTCTGGGCAGCCTTATCAGCGCTCCTGAAGAGCGACCCGATTGCTTTCCTGTGGAAGCAGTCGGGAGGGGTGGGGTTCGTTTCTCTCTGCACCAAGCTGCCTGGCATTCAATTACCACCGATTGTTGGGTGCAGAAGATCATAAGCAGAAGTTCCCCTCATCACTTATCCAACACTTCCAACAAAACTTCCCAACGTTCCACCCAGTCAAAGGGGAGAGGCAGCTGCAGAAATAAACAAACTGTATCAAAAGAGAGAGTCATCCAAGTAGTCCCACCAGACCAGTGCAGATCCAGATTTTACTCAAGATTCTTTTTGGTGGTAAAAAAGACAGGGTACTGGAGACCCATTCCGGATCTTATCAATTTGAACAAGTCTGTTGCCCAAACCAAATTCCGGATGGTCACGCTTCAGTCCATTCTCCGTTTTCTAAGGGAAGGTGATTGGATGTGCTCGATAGATCTCCGGGACGCGTATTACCACATCAAAATGGACAAATGCTGCAGGAGTCTACTTTGCTTCTGGCTAGGAGCCAATCATTACCAGTTTCTTGGCTTGCCGTTCGGAGACTCTACAGCCCCCAGAGTGTTCAGAAAGTGCATGGCAGTGGTTACAGCTCACTTGAAACTGCAGGGAATCTGGGTGCTTCTGTATTTGGATGATTGGCTCCTTACCGCCCCCACCAAGGATCTTCTGGTAACAGCCCTGCAATACACACTCCCTGGCAAAACCTTTGGGGATAACTGTAAACTGGGAGAAATCCATTCTTGCTCCAGTCCAGAACATAGAATTAATTGGAGCAGTCTTCGACACCTGCTCTTGTCTGGTGTCACTCCTAGCTCACAGACTTCAGAGATTGAGGCTCCAGCTCCGGGTGATACTGTGTCAAAAAAAGTCTCCGTGAAAGAGGTTCTTCAGGTATTAGGATCCATGGCAGCTTCCATACCAATAGTGCCTCTTGCAAAACTGCATTTGCAAATACTTCAATGGCTTCTACTCTCAGTGGTTTCCGAATTACCACCCTCTATGCTTTCAAATTCAGATAACCAATTCTTGAAAGCAGGACCTTCTTTGGTGGATGAGGCCAGACACACAACTTTGGAGCTGCCCATTCCAGCCCCCCCCCCCAGCCCAATGCCATTGTGATCATGAATGCTTCCCTGATAGGTTGGGGGGCATTTCCAGGGAAAGACAGTCCAAGGCGCATGGTCCACATTGGAGGCCAACCTGCATATCAGCATTGTAGAACTGAGAGCGGTGCTGTTAGTGTTGCAAGCATTCCAACCTGTTCTTCCTTCTGGAACAATTGCAGTTCAGACAACATGTCAGTAGTCTGGTACATCAACAAGCAAGGAGGACCCAAGTCCTATCCCCTGTGTCATGAGGCCATGAGAATTTGGCAGAGGGTGACCGCTTCCAACAGCTTTCTGATAGCAATGCATATCCCGGGGATTTCCAACATGATTGCAGACAAGTTGAACAGATGTATTCTCCTGCCTCATGAGTGGTCCCTCAATCCCGACGTAGTGGCAGAAATTTTCAGCCGTTGTGGCCAGCCTTGCTGTGTCCTATTCACCTCCCCATCAAACTACAAATGCAACAGCTATTTTGCTCTATTCCCCCCAAAGAGGCAGTTCCCGAGGGATGCTCTGATTCACGATTGGCCCACGGGACTGCAATATGCCTATTCCCCCCCCCCATTCCTCTGATATCCCAGTTCATAAAGAAAGCTGTTCAGCTGAAATGCAAAGTGATCCTCATAGCCCCCTTTTGGCCTCGACAAGTTTGGTTCCCCTTCCTTCGGCCTCTTCTGTTATGTCGACCGTGGATTCTGGACCCTCTTCCAGACCTAATTTCTCACCCCCAAGGGTTGTCACCTGAACCTATCCAGTCTCAAGCTGACAGCTTGGTTTCTCCACTTCCATTAATTGCAGGTAGGATGACCTCACCTCACCTGTTCGTGACATTATTCTGGCCTCTCATAAACCATCCACCAGAAGACTATATCTAGACAAATGGAAAAGGTTCTGTATTTGGTCAAAGAAAAAGATGCTGGATCCATACTCTGCTCCAGTCACAGCAGTTTTACAATAACTATGTAAATTCTTTGAAGATGGAACTGCAGCATCTACCATACGAGTACATCTAGCGGCTATCTCAAGCTATCATCATGGATTGGGTGATTCTCCTCTCCTCTCGCTTCAATTATGCAAAACATTTCTCAAAAGGGTCTCCCATATTAAACCTATAATCAGACAATCTAGAGAGCCATGGAACGTCACGTTAGTTCTCCAGTCTTTAACTCAGCCTCCATTTGAGCCTGCAGTGAAGTGTGACCTCAAATTCTTGTTGTGGAAATCCCTTTCCTGGTAGCCATCACGTCAACCAGACGGATTTCTGAACTTCAGGCATTTCTAATCTTCCAAAAGGACAGAGTATCACTCCAGACAAATCCATCTTTCCTACCCAAAGTTGTTTCGGATTTTTCCATCAATCAGTCCATTCATTTGCCAGTATTTTTCTCGAATTTTTCTAATACAGGGGAGTACTGCCTACATTCCCTGGATGTGCACAGACAATTGAGATTTTATTTAGACAGGACCAAAGCAATATGTAAAACTGGCCAGCTTTTCATTTCCTTCTCTGGGAAATTCTGTCTCCATGGTCACTTTGTTAAAATGGTTAAGAGACTGCATGTGCTACATTTATTCACTTGCAAAAGAACTTATGCCACAGAATGTTAAAGCCCATCATACTAGATCTATGGCAATGTCAGTAGCCTTCCATTCCAGAGCTTCTATGGATGATATCTGTGCAGCAGCCACTTGGGCTAAGCCCCACACTTTTATCACTCCTTACAAATTGGATGTGGTCTCCAGAGGGAGAGCTGCCTTCGGCTCAATGGTGCTCAGGAACGTTCTTCCATAAGGGTCACCCAAGGATCACAAGGTAGCTAGGGATTCTGTCCCATCAATGATGAGAAGATTAACATCAGAAAAAGAAGTTATGTCTTGCCATAACTTTACATCTGTGTTGTTAATCTTCTTTCATTCATCACTTCCCACCCTCGTTCCCCGCCAAAGGCTCCTGGGGAATACTTTGGTCCAAGTGGTGACTTGCGCAGAAATTGCCTCTGCTTTACTAATATAACATGGGCAAACTCAATCTGAGGTAACAGGGAGAAGGGAACTATGGGTAGAAGCTCATCTCGAGAGTTTTTGGCTGGCACAAGCTTGGGATTAGGCCGACTCTGTTCCAAGGGCTCGGAAACGAACCCATCAGTAATGAATGAAAGAAGATCAACAACACAGATGGAACGTTATTGTAAGACATGACAACTTTTTTTTTTTTTTCGTTATTATTGTAAAAAAGTTGCAGGACTCCCTTAAATGACCTTTTACCTTGACCACGGGCCTTCGTTACTGTGTTTTTAATAAACATTTTTGATTCAGCAGTAGATTTTATGGGACGGTGCTCTTATACAATTTAGAAAACCAAGCATGACCAGAATTTCGGTGTAGTCCAAAAACAAAAAAATTATACTGTCAATGTTATGATGTCCCAGACGTGCAGCAAGTCCAGGATAATGTTAATTCTTTTGTAAGCTTTGTAAATATCCATTAGGCTTTTGCTGTCATAGTACTGTTCAATGAAAAGTAACTCTTGTCATGTTTTTGTTAGCAGTTGTATTCATGATTACAAATCCCCCACCCTTGTTTGTCTTCACGGTTCTGGTATTTCTTTAATCACTCAACTCTGTTAAGGCTGCCATCTGGCATTCATGTTGAAATATGTAACGTTTGCTGTCTTTTTAATAGATTTTATATGTCAGTCTTGCTTATATTTTTTAAATGCAGCAAGAGTTTGAATTAAAGGAGACTTAAAGGTACCATACCTTCTCATTACTTTTTCTTGCAAAGCCAATGTAACTTTTTTCACATGAAAAGTTCTAATTTAGCTCTCTAACAAACCACTTCAAACTTAAAGTAGTTCTTGGAATGTTGGTCATTTTTTGTAGGAAAGTTAGGCCCTTGTTAAGCATATCTGTGTGGTTACTGGTCACATCCTTGAAATATGCTTTGGTCAAATGTTGGAACATCATGTCCGATTCTTCAAAACCTGTTTCATTGAATGGCTGATATAATGAGGGCAGGACCCATCTATGTTAAAGCTTATCCTAGACTTGTGGTGAAATGGGTCTTCTGGGAGCTGACTCTGTGATCTAACCGACGACGACATTTAAAATGTTCAGGGAATGTGACTAGAATCTAATGTGTATACGTAGCTTACAGTTACTTGCACGAAGTTTGATTCATTCTTGCTGGCTTGAGTTTGCACTTACTCAGAGTTGATTTATTCGCTTCTTTGTAGAGTGAGATTCTATTTGCTCATTTGTCAATGAATTCTAGATGGTCAAAGGTCACTTAGCCTCTGAAAAGGAACAAGAGAGACATTACATTGATGATTCGATGTTCTTCGTGTTTCACTGTTGCAGTCATTACATTTGGGTTATCTGCTTGCAGGTAGACCTCAGTTGGCCTGATTAACAAAGTCTTGGGTCCTGCGTCAGTTGCTGTCCCTTCTTCCATGATGGCAGGTCATTTGGTATAAAACATGCAGCCGACGCCATTACATCAGTCTTTCTTGCCGTGCGGTGCCCGTAGCAGAAGCAGTTCGTAAGTGCCGGTCAGCCAACTCCTGAAAGTTTGTTTTCAAGTTTCAGAAGCAAAGTATTCAACTAAAGCTAAGTACCCCAATGGGGAAACTTTTTCTTGCTTCTTACCGATGTCAGTAAAAGTTAATAATTGCATTACTTGTGGAAAGCAAATACCGCATAAAGATTTTCATTCGTTCTGTATTCCTTGCTTAGGCTCTGACCACGACGTACCTTGCTGTCGGTTTTGTGCTTTATTTAATCCGCGCACTGTCCGTTGTCGGTATATTTTCACCTCTAAATATTTCGGTTCTCGGTTTAATTATCAGAAATGTCGTCGACTACCGGGATTCCGAAAAAACGCAAAGATAAAGACAGAGACAGGCCGCCGAGGTCCCAAACTGCAGACGACGCTTCTAAGCCATTCGCCAGTTCGCCGGTATTCAGTGACATGCTTTCGCAGCCCCTGATACCCACTATTTCTGATTCGCAGGCCTCTACTGAGACCCATTCGGAGTCCGGTATGCCGCGAGATGCTTCAACTATGGAACCCGCTTATGTCTCTGCCTTGGATGGGTCCAGAGCCACTGTGCAGGCACCTGCTTCTGAGGGTGTATTCAGGCCTACGGGCTTGCATATTAAACAGACACCTCTTTCTTCACTTAGGCCTAAATCTCGAACCGTGCCTAAAAAAATGACGCCCAGGCCACATGCTCAAGCCTCTATCCCTAAAAAACAAATGATAAGAATGGCTGAAGATCTAATAACTCTAATCAGGGGTAGTCAAACCCCCTTCTAAGAGGCTTAGGACTGAAGTTGTTTATGAATCTTCTGACCAAGATTTCGTTTTTTCTGATTCTTCTGATGATCTGGATTTGCCCTTATCTACTTATGAGGATTCTGATGCAGAGGACTCTTATTTCCTCTGCTTCCCCTCCAGAGGATTTTTCTTTTGGTGAAACCTTACATACTCTAAGGGAGCATTTCCACTGGGAAAGCCAGGATTTTTCTGATTCAAAAAAGAGGCTCCGGGATTGCTATCCTTCCTGTACTAGACATTGTTGTGGATGCTTTTTCGGAATCTAGTTTGGCCCCTGATTCCTTGCCTCCTGCTTCCAGAAAACCTGACCGATACTTACATGGTCCCTGAGTCACGCACGTTCCTTTTTAAAAATCCTATTGCGGATCCTGAGACTATTTCTCAGGGGCCCAGGGGCATTAAAGCTTCTACTGCTAAAAATTCTACCCCTTCTGATAGAGGCTCTAGGGCGCTGGATAGATGGGGTAAGAAGGTTTACACTTCTGCAACCTTGGCCATTAGGGCTTTAAACTGCCAGTTTCATATGTTAAGGTGTCGGCAACATGTTATTGGACTGCTTAAACAGAAATTGATGTTGATTCCTGATTGTGTGGAAAATAAAGAATTACAGGATTTAATGCATTCTGCTGAACAGGTTGGAAAACATACTTTGCAATGTGGTTTTGATTCATTAGAGGCCTCTTGCAGGGCTGATGTTACTGGATCTGTGCCCAGAACGCAAGCTTGGCTTAAGGAGCAATCTTTACCTGTTCATGTTAAAGCTAAATTGTTGGATGTTAAAGCTAAATTGTTGGATGCTCCCTTAAATCAGGACCGCCTGTTTGGCAACAAGGCTGAGGAAGTTCTTAAAAAGTTGGAAGATAAAGCTAAATCTATGCAAACTGTTAAAGATTTCTTACAAGTTCAGCCTCCTAGATTTAGTAGGCACTGGCCCTCTAAAAATTGGTCCTTTCCAGCCCGTTCCAGGTCTTCTCAAGCCAAATCCAGACACAGCAGGAACCCCAAGTTTCAGTCCCAGGGGACACACAGGACTAAACAGTGGGGGGCATCCACTTCAAAATCTGGGAGTAATAAGACTCCCCCCTATGGTAAACTGTCTCAATTACTTCCTTTTAAAATTTCCAAGCACTTATCAACTGACTGCCCCTTTGGGGGGAAAGATTGCTCTTCGTGCAAAGAACTGGGAGCTCATTACCCAGGACAAACGGGTTTTAAATGTAGTATCCCAGGGATATAGATTTCACTTCCACACGTTGCCAACACCAAACAGATGGCTGGACCTACCCCCAAACCAGTGGGCAGAGGCCCAAAGTCAAATACTTTCTCTCTTTAGCATGGGGACTATTCCAGTTGGTACCAGAAGAGGAAAAGGGACAAGGTACCCAGAAAATACAATTCATGGTGTCCTATCCTGGCCCTGTCTACTCTATAAACACCTTTTTGGAGATTCCAAAATTCAAGATGCTGACTCTTCAGTTACTTCCTCTGCTAGGCAAAGACGCCTGGTTGGCAACACTAGACTTAAAAGAAGCCTACCTGCACATCCCAATCAGGGAATCTTGCAGAAGATACCTTCGCTTCAAAGCAGGTTACACACACTAGCAGTTCTCTGCACTGCCCTTTGGCTTATCTACTGCGCCCAGGGTATTCACAAAGTGCCTAGCTCCAGTTATTGCATTTTTGAGGCAAAGAAATATTCAAATATACCCATACTTGGATGATTGTCTAATTCAGGCAGAAAGCCAGGACATACTTTTGAATAATCTGGCCTTTGTACAAAGGGTTCTAACCTGTCTGGAGTACACCGTAAACGAAAATAAATGTCATCTGGTACTCTGTCAACAAGTTATATTCCTGGGAGCAAGCTTGAATACAACTTCCCAGATGGCTTACCTCACGCCAGAGAAACAAATTCATTTGACAACCTTCTTCAAACAAGTGGACACAAAAACCCTGCTATCTGCAAGCCTTGGAGTTCATGGCCTCCTGCATTCTTCTAATTCCATATGCAAGACTGCATATGAGGAAACTACAGTGGTATCTAAAAAGCCTATGGTGTCAACATTCCCAGGATCTAAAATCAAGGATTCCTATTATACCTTGCTTATGCCTAGAGTTCCTTTGGTGGGCAGAGGCCTGCCACCAAAACAAGGGGCTTCTTTTCACACCACCCCCTGCTGCCCAAACCCTAACAGACGTATCAGACTATGCATAGAGGGCTCACCTGGCAGGGAAGTGCATTCAGGGCAAATGGAACCCAAGTCAAATACACCTGCATATCAATAAAAAAAAATGTTAGCTGTACAGAATGCTCTGACAGCCGTAAAGGACCATCTTCTTCCAGGACAACTAATGGTAAAGATGGACAAACACCACTGTTATGTGTACATAAGCAGGGGGGTACACATTCTTACCCCCTCTCCAGACTAGCCATGGCATTGTGGAACACAGCCTTGAGCTACCAAGTACACCTACAAGCTCAATTCCTGTCAGGAAAATTAAATACACTGGCAGACGGACTAAGCAGAAACCTCATGGACCCACACGAGTGGAAACTGGAACCAAGGATTTTCAACATGTTGACAAGCAAATGGGAGATCCCAGATATAGACGTAGTTGCCTCTCCCCAGAACTACCAATTGGACATATTTTGCACAAGGACTCCCCACAAACAAGCCTGGAAAGTGGATGCTCTGTCCTTCAGCTGGAAAAACCTATCAGTATATGCCTCCCCCCTCTCCCCCGCCTCTGCTCTCCAAAGTACTACTAAAAATCAAACGGGACAAACCAAGGATGATTTTGATTGCTCCAGACTGGCCACACCAACACTGGTACCCCCTCCTGTGCAGTGTGTCATGGTTATCCCCATGGCACCTGCCTCAGACTCCTTTCCTGTTGTCCCAGCAGGAGAACCAGATTCTGCACCCTCAGCTTCTAACACTGAACCATGCAGCCTGGCTAATTACCCAATCTCTCCTTTACCATCCCTCAGTAAACCTGTGATGGATATCATTTTAGAGGCAAGGAGGCCTAATACTAGAAAATCTTATGGTGAAAAATGGAAGATTCTGTGCCTGGAACCAATCTCAAGGGATGAGCACAGCAGCGAGCAATTTACCTCAGATTTTACAATACTTAACTGAGATGCTTCACAAGGGCCTGTCTTTTTCCTCCATTAAAATCCATGCTTCAGACATTTCAGCTCATTATAACACAGAACCTCCCCTCTTCTCTCATCCACTGCTCAAGCAGTTCCTCAGAGGGGCCAAAAACATGAGACCACCCAGGAGAGCTCCAACCCCTGCCTGGGACCTTAACTTTGTTTTGGAGAAACTCACTCTGCCTCCTTTAGAGCCAGGTGCTACTGCGGACCTAAAATTTCTTTCTTGGAAAACAGCTTTCCTTTAGCAATCACTTCAGCTAGAAGGGTATCTGAATTACAGGCCCTTATGGCAGTGGAGCCTTTCATCATCTTTCATGCGGACAGGGTGTCCCTCTGAACCAATCCATTCTTCATGCCCAAGGTGGTATCCAGTGTGGCTCTTAATCAGTCCATTCATTTGCCAACCTTCTTTCCCAAGCAACAGAACAAAGGGGAACGGATACTTCATTCCTTAGATGTGCACAGACAACTTAGATTCTACTTGGACAGGACTAAACCTCAAAGGAAATCTGAACAACTGCTGGTGGTATTTGCTGCAGGGACAGAGGGGAAGGCTGTTTCAAAGCAAACCATTTCTAAATGGATAGGCCATTGCATTTATTTCTGCTATAAGCACCATGGAGAACCTATACCCCAGGGGATCAGACCTCACTCCACCAGGGCTGCATCTGCCTCTACAGCCTTTCTCAGAGGCGTCCCTACCAGGGACATCCTAGAAGCTGCTACCTCTGTACATTCTTTCACCAGGCATCATTATTTGCCAATTTTCTCTAAATCCAGAGCTGGCTTTGCCTCTGCAGTCTTGCAGGGCCTTATAGCTGGCCCTAATGCTATTTAAATTCCTCCTCCCAAGCATAGCTCTGGGAATCTACCCAAATGTAATGACTGCAACAGTGAAACACGAAGAACATAGTACAGTTGTGTACACTTAACATAAATGTAGATGTTCGAGTGTATTCACTGTTGCAGTCCTGGTTGCCCTCCTTCCAGCCCCCTAACTTCTTTTGGTTATGCCTCTACTGTCCTTTACTGTGCTTTAAAAGCTTTTTGGTGTATTTGCTTTATTGTTGGAGGTATATCATTGTACTTTTATATTTAATTTCTTCCCATTAGGGGGGCACCTGACATCTGGGGCAAGAAAAACTGATGTAATGGCGTCGGCTGCATGTTTTATACCCATGATGACCTGACATCATGGAAGAAGGGATAGCAGCTGACGCAGGACCCAAGACTTTGTTAATCAGGCCGACTGAGGGCTACCTGCAAGCAGATAACCCAAATGTAATGACTGCAACAGTGACATTTATGGTAAGTGTACACAACTGTACTTTCTCTGTGGTACAGCAACCTTGTAATGATGTTAATAAAGTAAGAGTTGTGTTTTCCATCTGGGAAAATTTTCTTTTATTTTACAGTCACATGTAGTCTAATAAATCTGAGTACACTTTTCTTAGGAATGTGTTTTCTCAAGTAGACATATAATAATACACATTCCTAGATACTTCCCAAATAAACCTCCTTCTCTTATTTTTATGCTTCAGTTCCATTGACAAGGTAAACTCAACAGTATTCTCTTTTTCTCTTGATTTTGTACTGCATCCTTGTCTTTTAAAAGACTGCATTATTTCCATGCCCTGCAGTATTTTCTTGGATCTGTAATAGCAGAATATAGTCTGAAAGGTAGTTGAACTTACTTTGCCTTCTCTCCCCGATATCTCCATCACATCTCAGATGCTGAGCCAGGTATTTATGTTGAAGAAATGAGGTTAGATGGAGCATGTTTCGCTTGGGCTTTTTTTCTGTATTCTCCACATTAACATACTTGTGTGCAGTATACTTTTGAACCCATGTAGATGGGCTGCATGTTATTTTAACTGCTCTAAAAAATTTCCACAACTTCCCAGAAGTAAACTGTTGAGGGAGTGCTTTTTTGTATCTTGTTTTCATAAGGATCCTCCTGATTTTTCTGCATTGCAGTATTAGTAATGCAGTTTAGAAATTACATCTGGTTGTTGTATATCAGTACTTTGATTTAAAGAGTCCAGATGTTTTCAGAGGCAGATTGTATTTTACAGTCCACATCTGTTTGACTGATAGGCTTGTATGAAATTAGCTGATTGATGTTATTTACTTTTTTGGTCCTCACTGTTTACAGCCATCTGACTGATCACCAAATCTCTGCCTACTCACTCCTAAGTGCGTGAGAGCCATAAGTGGCGCAGCCATTGTAAAGGCAGCCATCAGTTTTTATTTATTTTTTTTTTTTAATTTTTTTTTAATATTGTGTGTCCTAACCACATACCCCGTATGCCATGTAAGAACTCCAGGGGTGGGCATGCTGTAGTACAATGTGAGGCCACCATTTGCTTTTCCAAGTGTTACAGTCCCAGGCAATCCCACCCCCTCCCCCACATTTTTAGCTTCAGCTTGGTGTGTACTCTGCATCAAGAATACATCAGTAGAAGATGTGAGATGCACCTCTTGGCATGTCCCACAGTCGTCCCTCCCCAAAAAAGAGATGTGCACTCACCCTCTCTTCATTCCTTTCTTTCCTTCTCTTGTTGCTCTGGTGCCCAGGCTAGAAATCGAGCCCCTTGTTGGCTGGATCATAGTCAAGATTCCACAACTGTATGTCATGGAGCCAGCTACACCTACCTAACTGTTATTCTTGTTGGGCTTACCCAGTGATATGGCCAGAAAATGTTCCCGTAAATCCAAACACTTAAACTCATCCAGTAATTTGGAAATTAGAATTTTCCCATAGATTCGATAACAGTATATCCTGTAAGCAGCCGTCCCAGAATCTGATTTCTGTTTTAACGTTTTGATTCTTACCTGCAGTTTTCTCTTATCTTGCTTTTTCATTTTTTGGAAGCTGTACCCCCTTTAAACTAGTTCCCAGTTTATTCTCTCTGTATTAAAGATGTCCTTGTGTATGTCTTTTTAGCTTTCTCCTTAAGTTGTATAGTTTCCCCTGTACAAGAGCATGCACTGACATTGCCTTTTCTCCTCTCCATTTCCTGCTGCCATCTTCATAATCTCAAGACCAATCATATGGGTTAAATGCAAAAGTAGTCACATCTGTTCCATTCTTCATCCATCCCTTATTTCCTGTACCCTTTTCCTGATGCAGACCTGAGTTTCTCATCCCATGTGACAGGCACATTCATCAGACGGTGTAGCTCTTTCACCAGAGGCTTTCCTTCCCTTTCTCTTTACACACCCTAACCTGTTAACCTGTCATAGCTGCTTTTGCCAATTACTGTAATAAATCTAATTCATTCTCTTGTAATGTTCTAAACAACATAAGGTCTGTATGTCATTTGCTCCCTCTTCTTGCCCTATGTCCTCCAATTTAATTCTCTCAGTTGAGTCTTGATTGGGGTTCGTGTTCTGACAAGGTGGTGGGAGATAGCACACCCTCTGACAAAATCCTTTGACATTCCTTTAAAGTCCAGGTTTTCCAGGAAAATTTGTATGGTGCCTCCATGCCACTACAAAATTGTATGTATGCCCTTCCCAGAAAGGCTCAGATACCAAGTCTTTGCCTATCTCTTTGGAATCATCTTCCACTAGATATTTAAAACTGTTCCACTTTCCCCTCCTTTCCTTGGAATGATGCAGAAACAATCTCTTGCGTTTACCTACAGTTTGCATGTGTTTAGTAATAATTTGTACTGATCTAAAAAGAAATGCCTCCAAACTGTATTATGACAGTTCTACATATCAGTTTGTTTGGGTATTGTCTGCTTGATCAATATATATGTAAATTAAATAAGTGTTCACCATATGTATAGTTCCATCACAACAGGCTCCATCTTTTTCCCTACAGGTATCTACTTTTATACATCTCTGTCACATTCATTGCTAGATTCTATACCAAATTAAAGACCCTAACAGCATTGTATCCCCTGTGTCCAGAGATACTAGATAGTAATGCCTCCTCCACCCCCTGCATTTATCACCCCAGGAAATATAGATGGACACAAAGCCCCCCTAAGAACTTTTAAAACTGGTTGATAACTTACAGACTGCCATTAAGACAGCTTGTAAACTCTCAAACTTCTGTCTTTTAAACTAGTTTGACAACTACCACCTTTAAAAAAACAGACAAGTTTACAGGCTGTCTATGAAATGATCAAAATCATAGGTAGGTACTAGGCTATTGGCCCTAGGGCCTATACAAGCCTAGCCATAAATGTACCCTGGCTTTCGCCACCCCAAGAAAATTATTATCCTGTGCCCCTGTCAAGCAGAACCACAGAAGTGATCCCCGGGGTGAATTTCCTATTACCCATCTAATCATCAAGATTTTTCTTGAAGAGTGCTAATGAGGAGCTCTGTTTGACATAGATAGGTAGTCTGTTCCAGAGTATGGGAAGTCTCTGGGACAGGAATCTATCCCTCCAGCATGTCCTGTTTATTGTGGTGACAAGGTTTAGGTCCCTAGAGCGTGTAGCTCGGAGGGATTGGGATTTCTTTAAGTGGAGCATGTCCAACAGCTCTGGGTTTGACATAGCTTTATATGTTAGGCAGAGATCGCCTCTGAGTAGGCGATATGCGACGGAGTAAAGCTGGAGTTTTTTGAGACGGTCTGCGTAAGGCATCTGTTTGAGGCCAGTAATCCTCTTTGTGAGGTATTTTTGCGGCCTTTCCATTTGTAGATGTTTTGTGAGGTACATACCAAAAGGGTCATTGTACTCTATAATGGGTCTAATGAGTGATGAGTAGAGGGGAACAATGACCTCTTTTTTTCTGGATGAGAAACCTTTTGTGATGAGGTGTGCCACGTAGAAGGATTTCCTGACCACTTTGGCGATGTGATTATCAAAGGAGAGACTACTGTCCACCTGTGTCCCAAGGTCTCTTATCACACTTTCGGTGTTAAGTAGACTACCGCCTATGTGGTAGTTCATGGGTACAGAATTTTTACCAAAGGGGATGACAATGCACTTTTGGCATTGAGCTTGAGACCATGTCTTTGACACCAGGCATCTGTCTCAGTGAGGCCCTTTTGTAGGATGTCCACATTGTTAGGAGTTTCAATTATGGCTCCTAGTTTGCAGTCATCTGCGAATTTAGTTAGCCAAAGACCTTCTGTGTTAGCCTGTACTTCAGAGAAGTAGATACCAAATAGGAGAGTACCCAGGACTGAACCCTGTTTACTCCACTTGTTACTGGTCTGAAGTCTGATTTGGAGTCTGCTACTTTCACAGTGTGGGTTCTTTCAGTAAGCCATTTGGCAACCCATCTTGTGACATAGGGATTTATACCTAGTTTAGTGAGTTTATCTATAATTCCAGAGTGGGGGATGGTGTTGAACGCCTTGGCGAGATCTAGATAGGCTGTGTGAACCATCTTACCCTCATCCATGGCCTTGGTGACCACTTCAAAGAAGTCTGTCAGGTTTAGGAGACATGATCTGCCTTTTACAAACCCAAACTGTGTGGGGTCCAGGGTTTGGAGATCTCCAATGTCTATGTTTATGAGTTCCATGATGATACGTTCCATGGCCTTGCAGACGAGGCTCATCAGGCTAATGGGGCGGTAGTTCCTGGGGTCTGTTGTGGCCCCCCCCCCCTTTGTGGAGTGGGATAACTGTCACTGTGCACCATTCAATGGGCACCAAGCCTGAGTTGAGGCTATGATTGAACATGGTACTTAGGTGGGGTGCCAGTTCATTCTGTAGTTCATGTAGAAGGCAGCCTGGGATGTTGTCAGGTCCCATGGATGCTGTGTTCTTGGCTTTGGAGAGTGAAGTTTTTATCTGTGCAGCCGTGATTACAGGAACTTTGCATTCTTCCGGTATAAAGATGGGCCCTTTAGGGGGTGAGAGGGGGGTAAAGTTAACACTGAACCTATCTGCCAGGATGTTGGCAATATCAGTTGGTTCTGTATATTTAGTGTCATTGTGCTGTAACTCTGAGCAGATCTGAGTGTTGCCATTGAGATTTTTAAAATAGCTATAGAATGGTTTGTGGTTGTCTTTAGAATCAGTGGCAATTTTGTTTTCATAACTAGCTTTGGAGGATTTTATGATGGATCTCAGCTTCTTACTGAGGCTGACCAGGGAGTTCCTCCAATCGTGGGATTTTACTCTTTTTTTGCAACAGTTTCTTTCTTCTGTTGTAGAGTTTGTTTATGGCAGAAGACCACCAGATTGGCTTCCTTTTTTTGGAGGATAGCATCTTGGTTCTGTTAGGGATAGCACGATCCATGCACTCGTATAAGTGCATTTGTGTAGGATTCAGCAGTCGTACCTCTATTATCCATCTGCATGGGTGTCATGAAGTTTGCCACTTCTGTCTTAAGAAGTGTGAAGTTGGCTTTGGAGAAATTTTTTACGGTTGTTTTCCTAATGGGGGGTGGGAGCAGGATGTGGATGTCTAGGGTGATTTAGCTTGTGGTCGGATCTGACCAACGAGAAGCTGACCTCTGGTGTGGAACACCGGGCACCCATGTTGGTGATGACCAGGTCTAGGATATTGCTGCCTCTGGTGGGAGTGTGGATAAGTTGATCCAAAGCGTTGGAATTGATGATTTTCAGAAAACGTTGAGCAAAAGAGTTGGTACATGAGTAGTTTTCCCAGTTAATGGTAGGGTAGTTGAAATCACCCATTATTAGAGTGTTGGTTTGTACCTTAATATTTTCCAGTGCATCAAGAAAAGAGGAGTGGTAATCCTGAGGCATGGTGGGGGGGTCTGTAGCAAGCTGCAATTTGGATTGCGGTTTTGCCCAGAGTTAGTTGAACTTGGATAATCTCGGATGCATTATGCTGAGCAACTAGCTTGGAGGTGGATATCCTTAATGAATATGGACACGCCTCCACCTTTAGTGTTTCGGTCTGGGTTTGGTGGCCGAAAGGTGTGGTATGAATTATAGCCTGGTAATGCAGGGGTGCTCTCTGGAGCTTTGAACCAGGTCTCTTGTCACTGCACAGATGTCAATTTCTCCATTTTAAGGAGTGCCTCGAGTGAGTGCATTTTGAGGTTTAGACTTCTAGCATTGAGTAGCATTGCCCTCAGATTTTGCTTGCTTGTACCTGTAACGGTGGTGAATTTGTCATTTGAACCTTGCCTAAAAAAGGCACTGTAGGGGTGTCAAGAGCCTTTGCCAGTATCCGAAATCCCAAGGGCGACAGGTGCAGGCTATCTCTGGCAAAGCAGTGTGGTCTGTCGATCATGTCATTCCAGGCAGACAGATACTGGATTCCCGTAGAATGACACCAGAAGCTTAGCCAATTATAAAAGTCAATCATTTTGTCCTTGCACTGTGGTGTCATTCTGGGTGATGGCAGGATGCTACTCAGGGCTAGGGTCATACCGGCCAGGGCTACAAGATCAGAGAGCTCCTCCATGTCTCTTTTCATGTAGTCCAGGGAGGTACGTCTCAGGTCATTCACACCAACATGGACAATGACAGAGTCATATTTGTACTTGTTGTGGAGTGACCTGAGTGCATGTGTTATGTGGCGGATCCTGGCACCTGACAGGCAGCTGACAGTAACTTTTTCCTTGTTTAGCCTGGTGAGTGGAACATCAGTGTGCCTGACTATAGAGTCACCTATGACTAGAGTGTTGGGTACGTTATGCATTATGGGCTGTAGTTAAGTGGCACACTGAGTATGTGGACTGTGTGTCATTTGGGTTGTGTTGTGGGGGGGTGGAGGTTGCTTGCATTTCTCCTTTGGAGGTCTCTGTTTGGGCAGATTAGTACAGAGAGCCTCTGCGAATGTAGGTGTGTGTTTTGTGGTTCTGTGTGTGTGTGTTTTGGTGGTGTAGGTTTTGAGGGACTATGTGATGGATGTGGTGCGGTGCAAGTGTTTACCTTCTCCTCTTGACTGTCTAGGCCTGTCTTTGGTAAAGAATGCTTTGCTTCCAGTTTGGCTATATAAGTGCATCTCTCACAGGTCGTAGTGTTGGGTGGTAGGAGGAGAGGGTTGTCTGTGTAGATGAGGCAATTGCTGCATTGTCTCAAGATGCCCAGATTCATCAGGTAGACAGGAGAAAACACCGGGAGCTGACCGTTAGACATGCCTGAATAGGTGCTTTTTTTTTCAGTACTAAAAACTGTTTTCCTCTAGACAAGTGAGGAAAGTTGAGTGCTGTAGTAATTTGTAACTTTAGTGCTTACAATGAGTTCTGAACAAGTGCCGAGATCAAAGAAACAGATGAGTGCTAAAACTAAAAAGCTGGCTAGTTGCAAGGGAAATTTTGAAAAACAGACTTTATGGCACCAGGAATAGTTTACCCCCGGTTAAGTGGGGGGAGGGGGGGCTTAGGAGCTCACAAACAGTCCTGGATACAGCAAATCCGTATCTGACCTGCCACAGGAAAGGGGGGAAGCAAGCTTAGAATTTTTTTTTTTCCAGTAAAGTGGAAATGGAGAAAGCTGGAACAGAGGTTAATTCAACTTTAAGAATCTGAGTGGGTTGGCCTTCACAAATGTTCTCTATTAGATTGAGTGAACTAATGAGACTAGACTGGGAGGAGTGTCACAGATCAAATATATAGTATGGGCGGGCAACTGCAAAGCCACCAAGTATAAAAACACACAACACTAGGGAAATTACAGTTCCTAGCTGTAGCCACTAAATGAAAGTTTTAAACAGACCAAGGAGCAGGCTAGAGAATGCTTTTAACAGACAAAAATGCACATAAAGGTTCGGATAGAGCAATCACAAACAGAAAATACAACTCTCAGTATGAAAAAGCAGTTTACAGTTAAGTAGTTTTAAAGCAGCTTAAAACAGTACATAAATGCATTGAAACAATAAAAAAAAGCTTTATAACAGTGCAAAAATATAGTAGATAACTGTATATCACAATTATAAGCGTTTCAGAAGTGCAATTCAGTGAAATAAGTGTAAGAAATAACTTAGCCTGCTCTTGGAATCTTAAGGAATTTCCACTTATGCAATGCAATCCAGAGCCTGACAATACAATACATTTAATGACCACTTGTAAACTGTCAAACCTTTTTTAAGGTTCATTGCTGTCCAACGTGTTGGTGCCTAGGGCAAGAGTCCTGTATGCCTCACCCTTCTTTTGTCGCTGGGAGGTGGGCATTTGCTGAGCACCCTGCATGCAGTAGATATATATTATAGCAAAGAGATGAAATAATGGGTGGGACTCTCAAAATCTAAAAAAAAAAAAAAAAAAATGTTTGTAAGATTTGTGAATGGGAATGCACGTGTGCTGTGCAAGTAAGATGCCAGTATGTCCATGATTATCATAAATGCATCAATAGTTGGAAATTTTAACTAGTTCAGGTGGACGAGAGCTAAAATGAGCTTCTGTCCATCCTTTTTTAAAATAAGTGCCGTTTTGTCTCATAGCTGCTGAATTAAGGTAAGATCCGGATGGGTTTAATCTTTTGGAGCAGCCTAGAATTTGAGTTGTACAGAATTCTGCTGTGTATCTTGTTAGTAGCACTCTTCTGGCAACTTCATGTTTGAAACCACTGAACTGAAAATGAGTAATTTTCCTTCATTAGGGATAGGGTGGCGATGTGGCAGCATGTTCGCTTTGCATTGACCTTTAGACTTCCATGCCTGCTTTTACTGATGTTGGCTTTTCTGCTTTAATTACAGCAGTCAGATTTAAAGTAAAATGAGTAACATTTGACTGTCAATTTCCTAGAAAACTTAGGGGTGACTAAACATTTGATCTGATGTTGTTGCCTTCATTTGCTCTTCAGCCTGTGGGCCTTGGATCTGGGCATCAGATCTGACTCGGCTGCATACTAAAGCTCCAGACTCTGACATGTGAGCTCCTCCCCTACCCATAATGCCCCTCTCCTCCAAATCCCTCAGATCTCATTTGCTGTGCTTCATTTAGCATCTGAGCTCCTCGAGGTTTTTTCCTGAGTTTAGTAAAAAAAAAATTTGTACTGTCTTCATATATTCTTTTAATTCTCTTTGTTAATAGTAATTAATAGTAATCCTTATTTGATAGTCTCTTCACCTTTTCCTAAAACCTGTATCTTTTGTATAGTCCTCCTCGTGACTTAGTTCTTCTTCGTCTGCCACTCTCTCCACTTCAGGGGCTCAACCCCCCACCAGAAAGTATAAGGACCACAAGAGATCTCCCAGTAGGTCCCATCAATCGTGGGAACCTTCTGCCAGGACGTTTAGACCTTTGGAGCTGACCACCTCTGCTCCTGTAGTCATTCAAGCTTCCCCTCAGCATTGGAGCCGAAGTTTCTCCTGGGAGCTGGTAACATCCAGGCCTATGTCCACTCTCCTGCAACAACCCAGACCCGGTTCCAGGCCTACTTCTGTTGCCTCTTACGTTAGGTCTTCTGGCAGCCTTTCCGAAGCAGAGGTGGACAGCATTATGGTTAAGTTTCTCAAGCCACAAATCCAGCTGGAGATCTTGGCTGCTGCATCCCCTCTTGGATCCGAGAGCAATATTCTGACCTTTACTCCTGTTTCTCCTTCTCCGATTCAGTCCCTGTTTTAGAAGTTATTGAGCCCGAGCTTTCCTGGAGTTGAACTGTCTGAGCCGACAGGTACAGTTACCTTGACTCCAATGGTATCCCTGACTTGCATGGCTATGACAGTTTCAGAGCAGACCAGTTCTCGGAACTGTAGCTTTGGTGTAGGTCCCGAGGGGTTGGCATCAGCTATGAAGGTTTCAGAGCAGTCTCTTCCCCTTGGGGCCTTTGTGTTTGATAGCCCATCTCTGACTCCTCAGTTCTATTCCGGGGGCAGTTGGGATTTGTGGGGCTTCCCCATCGACAGCTTTAACTCTGGCCGGGGTGCCCACGGTGGTGGAGAGGGTTCTCTGTGTACCCAGAAGAGCCTCAACTCTACCTGCTTCAGACCCCAGCCCCCATCCAGCAACCTTTGTGTCCAAGCCATCTACTCTTTCTCCTCTGGGACAGCCTGTCCAGAAAGAGTTCCAGAATACTTCTCTTTTGGAACACCCGGAGTCTTCTGATACCTTCCTGGAGTACCCCACTGAGGAGGTTCCTCAGAAGCAACAGTGCAAAAGGAGGCACTTGGATTCCCCTTTGGAATCCCTCACAGAGGACACCAAACTTGATGAAGGGGAAGGGCCCCCCAGATCACAACCTGAGGATATCTCATTTGGAGATGTCATGGAAATTCTATCCCAAAAGGGTGGTTGGGCTTCCCAAAACCCTAACCCAGAGAAGTCGTTGTGTTTCTGGAAGTTTTTCAGTCAGGCCCATCTACTTATTGAGTATCCCCCCCCTGAGGACCCCCTTATTAACCTTGTGTCGCTCAGGACGTGGAAGGATCCGGACCCAGTGGAACCAATCCCCAAGCAGCCCGATAAGATTCTCAGTGCCCCTTCTGACTACCAGCATTGAACTAAAGGT
Organism: Protopterus annectens; assembly: GCF_019279795.1. NCBI lineage: Eukaryota > Metazoa > Chordata > Ceratodontiformes > Protopteridae > Protopterus > Protopterus annectens. The sequence continues at coordinate 1,685,945,576 of NC_056728.1, read as the reverse complement.
GTTCCCCTCAGTGCCATGGTGGTTGCAGCTGCCACCAAATAGGAGCTGGCCCAGCAGAGCTCCACTCCCCATCTTTGTCTAGGGCTTTGGACAGGTTTGGGAACCGGGTTTACACTTCACCGACTTTCACATTGAGAGCGCTGAATTATTTGGCACACGTAACCAGGCAACAGAGGGACTTAGTTAAGGAAGTCTCTAGTTCTGTCCCAGGGTCCATGTCTGCCAAGGAACAGAAGACCTTTACCTTCAGAATGGCCACCCTTCAGTCTTTTGCTAACACGTCCATAAGATTAATTTCTCACGCTGTAGAAGGTGCCTCGCAGGCAGCCGGATCAGGCATTGCTACCATATGGCACCCCTGGATACAGCTGTGTGATTTCCTAGAACCCTACATGGTGTCCTTCAACAATGCCCCATTCGACAGATTGACTCTCTTCAGTTCAGCAGTCAGAGGCATTCTCTCCCAAAGTGAAAAGGATGAAAAGACCTGGTCTGCAGTCAGGATCCCCTTCTCTACCTCACAATGGACCTTTTCCAGGAACCAGTGTGCAGGTAAGTAGTTTTGGTTCTGAAAATCTCAAGGTCCTTTCAGGATTCACAGGTAGACCTTCCTCCCAGAGGCAGAGCATTGGAGTGGTTATAATGGCAGAGGGGGTCCTATGAATCAAGAGTCTAGAGATTTTTTCTCTGATAGACTCGGTCAGCTATCCTGATGGATTGACTGACTGCTCATCTCTGGAGGTAGTTGGGGGATGTTTATCTTTATACCCAACAGCCTGGGAAACCATCACAAAAGATCACTGGGTGTTCAAAATTATATCCAGAGGCTTTTCTATACACCTTTACCAGAAACCCTCTCCAAGCACAACCCTCCCCTATGTTCCGCCCAGTCAGAAGAGGCTGCAGCCTTAGAAATTTCGAAGCTGCCACCAAAGAGAGTCATCCAGAGTGTTCCCCCAGACCAGCTCTGATCAGGTATCTACTCCAGATTCTTTTTAGTGCCCAAAAAGATGGGGGATCTCAGGCCCATTCTGGACCTTACCAGTCTAAACAAATCTGTTGCCAGCTCAAAGTTCCAAATGGTCACATTACAGTCCATTCTGCCTTTTTCTGCAGAAGGACCATAGACCTTCAAGACACATACTGTCAGATCAAGATGAACAAGCGCTCCAAAAGGTTCCTCTGCTTCTGGCTAGGAGCCAGTTATCAGTTCAGAGTGCTGCCCTTTGGTCTCACCACAGCCCCTCAGGGTGTTCACCAAATGCATGGTAGTTGTGACAGCTCACCTGAGACAGAATTCCAGGTGTTTCCATACCTAGATGATTGGCTCCTAACTGCTTCCACCAGGCATTGACTTCTAGAAGCCAGAGGATTTCTGTTCCACCTAGCGTAGACCTTTGGCATCTCTCTCAACCTGAAAAAGTCTCACCTTAAACCAGTCCAAGTCATAGACTTCATCGGAGGAAGAAGGGCTAGAGAACAAATGGTGTCCAGACGGGCTCCAGACAGAATTTACACCTCGAGGGCTCTTGTCAAACAGATAATGGACACTCCTTCTCCCCCAGCAAGTCTTGAGTAAGGGCCTTGGGGTCCATGCAGCCACAATCACCCCGGTTCCGCTAGCTTCAGTTGAGATAACTTCAGTGGACCTTAGACAGTCCAGTGGTCTCTCCTGTATTGTCCATTAAATTACCCAATCAGAACATTCTCTTCTATGGTGGATCCTATCAGAGGATGATCTTCAGGGCTGTCCATTCATCCTACCCCCTCCCAAGGCCACTGTGACCATGAATGCGTCCCATTTCAGTTGGGGGGGGGGGGTATTTTCTGAGACAAACAGTTCAAGGCATGTGGTCCCCCTAGAGACCAACTTGCATATAAATATTCTAGAGATGAGAGCGGTGCTTCTTGCGCTGCAAGCCCTTCATTCTTCTCTTCCCACGGGAACTATTGCTATTTAGATGGACAACATGTCAGTGATCTGGTACATCAACAAGCAAGGAAGAACCTAGTCTTGCCCCTTGTGTCGAGAGGCCATGAAGCTGTAGCAATGGACGATTTCTTCCAACCACTTTCTCATAGCACCACACATTCTGGAGAAGTCAAACATCCTGGAGGACAGGCTCAGCAGGACCATTCTCTTGCCTCAGGAGTGGTCTCTGAATCCATCAGTGGCAAATATGATCTTCCAGAGATGTGATTAACCTTGTTGCGATCTTTTTGCGTCTCCGTTCACACCAAGTGCAGTGAGTTTTTTGCCATAATCCTTCTTCAAGGGCAGTCACCGAGAGACTCTCTAGTCTGTGCTTGGCCCCCTGGTCTATTTTATGCCTGTCCACCTCTTCCACTCATTCCCAAATTTCTGTAAAAAGCTCAGAGGTTGAGGTGCCAAGTGATCCTCACTGGCCTCAACAAGTTTGGTTCCCCTTCCTTTAGTCTCACCTAGTCTGTCCACCTTGGACTCTGGATCCCTCTCCAGATCTGTTGTCCCTTCCCTTTGGATATTCCCATCTGGATCCCCTGAATCTGAAACTAACTGCTAGGTTACTCCACTTCCAGTGATGGCTAGAACTCCTGGGCTTTTTTCCCCAGTTAAAAAAAATATTGATTGCTGCATGCAAACCATCTACAAGGAAGTTATACAATAGTAAGTGGAAAAGTTTCTCCATTTGGGCTCATCAGAACCATTTAGACTCTTACAGCTGCGGTTCCTGCTGAGTTGGACTTTCTGGCTTATATATTTCATAATGGAGAGTTTTTCTGTGGTGAAAGTGCAGCCAGCACCCATTTCCATTTTTCACATAGGGTAAAATTCCTTTTTCCTAGCTTCATCCAAATTGTGCAAGGCCTTCTTTAAAGGTACCTTTCTCCTTTGTCGTCCTATAAAGAAACCTGTGAGCCCCCTGGGACCTCACCTTAGTTTTACAGGCTTTAGTTCCCCCCCACTTTGAGTCTTCATCTAAGGTAGAAGTTTCTGACCTGGAAAAATATCTCCTTGGTGGCCAATGCTTCATCCAAAAGAGTATTTGAATTAAAAGCTTTGTCTTGCAAGCCTCTATATTTGATTTTTCACAAGGACAGAGTTACTTTGCATACAAACCCTTCTTTTCTGCCCAAATTCGCTTCTGAGGCTAACATAAACCAAGTTATCAACCTTAGCACAGAAAACAAATTGAGAAAACTGACTGAAGGTCCACAGAGTACAAAAAAATCTTTAGCGAACAAACCAATGTAGACCACCACAATCCTTCAATAAAACACTAAATGTTAAGTTGTCTAGCTCACCTTCATTCTTGCTGGATGGGTTCGGAGCCGATCCTCGGCTCTGACTCGGCCAATACTAAAGCTCGAGAGCTAATTCCACCGGCTCGAGGCTCCCCTATATCCCACAATGCTAGGCGGTAACTACTCAGATCTCGTTTGCCGCTTAGCTGACGAGGTGCTTTTCTGCCGGCTCTGGCAGGTTAGTCAAAGATTTAATTCTAAAATCTTCAATCTTAGACCCCTAGTACTCTTTTTTTTTCACTAAAACCTTTAGTTTTAAGTACCCCTTTCCTGGTTCGACAACTTTGTTGCCCTTAATTCCTTTTATTTACCACTTTAGTTTTAGGCCTTAGGCCCCTTCTAGTCCCCTTGTGTGACTGGTATTTTATATTTAATTAAGGCCTGTGTGTGTGTGTGTGTGTGTGTGTGTGTGTGTGTGTGTGTGTGTGTTTTTCTTGGACCTTTTATTATGTCTAAGGAATCGAAGGTCTCAGGCTTCAAGAAGTGTGACTCGTGCTGTCAGAAAATGTCTCTGACAGACGGTCACACTTCTTGTGTGTATTGCCTGGGACCTTTGCACCTGCAGGACTCTTGTGCTGTTTGCCATGGTTTTAGCCCTAGAGTCCTGCAGGAACGCAAGAATAAATTAATCTTGCGTGGCTTATTAAAGCCTGAAGGCCCCCCGACTCAGTCTGTGTTGGAGAAGCCTTCTAAAACTTCCAAACAGTCGGCTCCGGTTTCTGAGTTGACTTCTGGAAAGGTAAAGTCTGCTTCAACATCGGCTCCGACCGGAGCCGATGTTTCCAAGCCTCATACTGTTACCTTGGCTCAGGCTGGAGCCGAGGTTGATAAAACTCCGTTGGCTCTGATACTCTTATCGGAGCAACATTCTAGGAAGAGATCTAGATCCCCCTCTATTGGCTCCGTGCACTCGGCGCCAGGATCCCCTCTTCTTTCTGAACGGAGCCATAAAACACATTCCTCACGGTCTTCCAGGCTATCTGACCACGATTTGCAAAGGGTAGTGAGTAGACTTCTCAAGTCCGAGGCACTGGCCCAAATGCTGCATAGCCCGACTCAGCAGTCAGTGGCTATTTCCGTTCCCAAATATATTCCTCCTCCGACTCCTTTGAGTTCGGAGCCAGGGCTTGTCGGAGCCATAACTGTTGGTGCATCGGATCCGATACCTTCCCTTTCGGCTCCGTCGTCTGCTCCGATCTCCTCCTTGGAGGGATCTCGGCGCTAAGCTTCCCTCGTCGGCTCCGAGGGGGCGAGTGGCATCGGACCCTTGTCCGACCCCGCTCTCCCTCTCGGTGCTTCGGCGCTGGTGAGTTCGGCTCCGACATCGGCTTCGGAGCCGTCCCTGTCGGTGCCGGGGGGGGGGGTCCTTGTCTCTTCGGAGCGGGGACCTCCGGCCTTGCCTTACATGGGTGCCTTTGAGGTCATGCGGAGCGTGCTAGAACCAGGGTCTGCCCCACAGTCGGCTCCATCAGCCCCTCCATCTACAGTGCCTGCGGTGATTTCTACCCACCCCCTTGCATTAGACCGCAGAGAGCCAACTCCTCAAGTTTCCCCATTGGGAATTTCCTCCTCTTCCGAGGCCTCTCCTGACCCGGTAGGAGATCCCCCTAGGAAGAGGCAGTGCAAGAGGAAGCACATTGACTCCCCTGAGTCTATCACCTCTGACACTGACTTAGAGGAATCTGAAGGTTCCCCTCGATCCCCCTCTGAGGATGTCTCCTTTGCTGACATCCTTGAGATCCTGAAACAGAGGGGGAACTGGCCAGCCCTTAACCCTTTGGAGGATGAGTCAGTGTATCTTGAGGCGTTTGGCTCTCGCCCTTCTACCTCCTGGGTGTCCCCTCCCTTTGACCCCCTTATGGAAGTGGTGGCAAGGAAGGCCTGGATGGCTCCTGATTCAGTGGAACCCACCCCGAGGAGGACATCTAAATTTATTACTGCCCCTAGAGATAAAGATTTATTATCCAAAGGTGTTCCCGTTGATGCCATGGTGGTGGCTGCGGCCACTAAGAAGGAGTTAGCCGATCCTTCGGTTCCTGTCCATCCTCCTAATAAGGAATCTAGGACCATGGACAGGTACGGCAAGCGGATGTTCTCATCAGCGACCTTTTCAATGCGGTCGCTGAACTACTTATGCCACTTCACTCGTCTCCAGAGAGATTTACTCAAGGATATGGGTGAAGTGATAAAGGATCCTACAGCTGAGGGGTTCCAAGACAGAATGAACTCCCAGTTGGCAACCCTGAATTCCATCATTAACTCCTCAATGCGACTTGTCTCATATGCTGCGGATGGGGCGAGTAGAGTCGCAGGCACAGGTGTTACCCTACGACGTCACGCCTGGATGCGGCTGTGCAACTTTGCGGACCCTTTCAAGGCGTCCTTCACCAATTCTCCCTTTGATGGATCATCCTTGTTTGGTCCACAGGTGAAGGATACATTGACCAGGTGTGAGGTAGAAGGTAAGACTCTCTCTGCCGTAGGAGTCCATTTTTCTACCCCTTCTAGACCCTATCCCAAAGGTCAGAGGGGAGGAAAGATGTGGTTCCGTAAACAATCCCAGGGAGTCTCATCTGACGCACAAGGTCGATTCCCCTCTAGAGGCAGAGGGGGGAATAATAATAGACGCCCTAGAGGCAGAGGAGGTCCACAAAACCAGGGTAGCAGAGAAATGTTCTCTGATAAACCCTTTCAGCATCCCTGAGGGGCTGCCCAGCTGTCCACCTTCGGAGGCAGTCGGGGGAAGGTTATCCCTGTACCCAAAAGCCTGGCTTTCCCTTACTCAAGACAAATGGGTACAGTCGATCATATCCGAGGGTTACAAAATTCCCTTTATTCACATCCCATCCCAACCCAAAAGATCCCTTCCAGACGTTCCACCCAGTCTAAGGGAACAAGCAGCATTAGAAATTTCAAAGCTGCTATCAAAACGAGCTATCCAATCAGTCCCAGCAGACCAGCAAGGATCCAGAATCTACTCCAAATTCTTTTTGGTACCAAAGAAAACAGGGGACTGGAGACCCATACTGGATCTCAGCTACTTAAACAAGTATGTCAGGAAAACAAAATTCCGGATGGTCACGCTACAGTCCATTCTACCCTTCTTGGGTCAGGACAATTGGATGTGCTCGATAGATCTTCAGGACGTGTACTACCACATCAAGATGAACAGACGCTCCAGGAGATATCTCTGCTTCAGGCTGAGAGCCAGTCACTACCAGTTCAGGGCCCTGCCCTTTGGTCTCACTACAGCCCCCCCATGTGTTTGCCAAATGCATGGCAGTGGTCGCAGCTCACTTGAGACGTCAAGGATTCCAGGTGTTTCCATATTTAGATGACTGGCTCCTTACCGCCACCACCAGACATCAGCTTCTTCTCTCCAAGGACTTCACCGTCCAATCTTGCCAAGCTCTAGGCATTTCAATAAATTTCGAAAAAATCTGCCTTGTCAATCTATTACTTTTATAGGCGCCACCTTAGACACACTCAATCTTTCAGCCAGGCTCACAGAGCAGAGTGTGTCAGACATTCGAAAAAAAGTTTCCCTTCTCTTACAATGCAACAAAGTCAAAGCCAGACTAGTTTTGAAGGTGTTAGGACTCATGGAAGCAGCTATTCCCCTTCTCCCCTTAGCTCTCTTCCACATGAGGATCCTCCAATGGATGCTGTTTACTCAATGGTCCTTTCAACATCTCCCGATGTCCCATACCATATTGATAACTCAATCATGCAATAATCAACTGTCTTGGTGGATCACATCACCTCAAGTTCTCCGAGGAAGACTAAGACCCTTCACTCCCAGTCGCCACGTTGACAACAGACGCCTCCCTGATCGGGTGGGGGGGGCATTATCAGGGCAGGACAGTGTCCAAGGCACGTGGCAATCTTTTGAGTGCCACTTGCACATAAACGTCTTAGAGATGAGAGCAGTGCTTTTAGCGTTGCAAGCCCTTCACGACTCTCTTCCCACTGGGACTATTGCAATTCAGACGGACAACATGTCCGTAGTGTGGTACATCAACAAACAAGGCAGAACCAGATCATATCCTTTGTCGAGAGGCACTCAGACTTTGGCAATGGGCCATCTCTTCTCAGCGTTTTCTGATAGCAACGCACATTCCCAGGAAATCCAACGTTATTGCAGACAAGTTGAGCAGGGCAATTCTCATGCCCCACGAGTGGTCTCTAAAGAAATCAGTTCTAGAAGAAGTATTCCTAAGATGGGGCCAGCCTTGCTGCGATCTTTTTGCTACTCCCCAAAACAGCAAGTGTCACGACTTCACTCTCTTCCCGTTACCAGGCCATCCCACCAGAGACGCTCTAGTCCACGATTGGCCCCGGGGACTTCTATATGCCTTTCCCCCCTTTCCACTGATATCTCAACTAATTCAGAAAGCCATCGCTTTGAGAGTGACTATGATCCTCATTGCCCCTTACTGGCCTCGACAGATATGGTTTCAGTTTCTTCATCGTTACCTTTTGGAGCAGCCTTGGCATCTGGACCCAGTACCAGATCTGTTAACCCACCAATCTGGTCAGCTGCACCAATCTCTTCTTTCTCTAAACCTCACAGCGTGGTTTCTCCGATTCCAACCTTAGCCAGGCTTCCCTCAATATCTCGCTCGGTCCGAGATATCTTGATAGCCTCTCATAAATCTTCTACCCGGAAGATTTATTGTAGCAAATGGAAATGCTACTCTTTTTGGGCAACATCAAAAAACATAGATCCCTTTTCTGCACCTATCCAGTCTATTCTAGACTTTCTAGCAGAACTCTTTCATTTAGGATCATCTGCATCTACCATTAGAGTTCAATTGGCTGCCATATCTAATTTTCATGTTGGTGTCTCGGAGTCTAGCATCATGGCTCACAAACTCTGTAAAGCCTTTTTAAGGGGCGTATTTCTTCTCAAACCTCCAATCAAAGATCCCCCGCCTCAATGGGATTTGAACTTGGTTCTGGCATCCTTAATCCTTCCCCCTTGAACCGGCTTCATGTTCTCTGAAGTTGCTTTCTTGGAAGACACTTTTTCTGGTAGCTATAACTTCAGCAAGAAGGGTATCTGAACTCCATGCTCTGTGCAGTCGTCCTCCTTACTTAGTGTTTCACAAAGATAGGGTATCCCTCCGTACTAATCCATCCTTTTTACCTAAAGTTTCCTCTCAAGTAAACCTAAACCAAATTATTGATCTTCCTGTCTTTTTCCCTAACTATTCAAACAGGTCGGAACAAAAGCTACATTTTTTGGATGTTCATCGCCAACTTAGATTTTACTTAGACAGGACTAAACAATTCAGGAAATATGATCAATTGTTTCTGTCGTATGCGGAAGGGAAATTGGGCCTTCCTGTTACTAAAGTATCTCTCTCTAGATGGCTCACCTCTACAATTACCTTCATGTATGAAATCAGACATCAAAAACTACCCTCAAGACCTAGAGCTCATTCAACTAGGGCATTAGCTACATCCGTAGCTTTTCAGGATAGGCTGCCAATGGATTCTATTTGTGCAGCAGCCACCTGAGCTTCTCCTCATACCTTCATTTCACATTACAAATTAGACATGGTTTCCAGAAGCCGTGCCAACTGTGGTTCCACTGTTCTCAAGAGTCTGTTCAGATAGGCCACCCGGGATAAGGGGCTAGGGACGCGGTCCCATCCAGCAAGAATGAAGGTGAGATGGACAACTTAACATTAAGAAGTTATGTACCTACCATAACGTTCCATGTTAGTTGTCTTCTTCTCGCCTTCTTTCTTGCGTCCCACCCTCCTTCCCCCGCCTGGACAGACCGACAGGAATTCAGTTTGTGTTCTTCCTCTGGAAGTCGTCATTCCCACACGTTCTTCCACCTCCTTTTCTCCTTTCTTAGGTCTGCGATACCTTTCACGCAGGTTGTTTTGAGGTGGGTTTCCCTTCTCCATTCTATGGAGACTAGGGTTGCTTGGTATAGCTATCAAACGAGATCTGAGTAGTTACCGCCTAGCATTGTGGGATATAGGGGAGCCTCGAGCCGGTGGAATTAGCTCTCGAGCTTTAGTATTGGCTGAGTCGGAGCCGATCCTCCCATCCAGCAAGAAAGAAGGCGAGAAGAAGACAACTAACATGGAACGTTATGGTAGGTACATAACTTCTTATTTAATATGACAAGGCAAAATTCAACAAGCAGTTTTTAACACAGATGAGCGCTTTCTTCTTCTCTAATTTTCAAAACAAAGGAGAGTACCAACTTCATACATTGGATGTACATAGCTTTGCTTCTGTTTGGATAGAACCAAAATTCTGAGGAAATCTGTTCAACTTTTCATTTCCTTTTCCAAGTCCAACCTGGGTAAACCAGTTTCCAAGGTTACCCTAGCTCATTGGATTACTAGTCTCATTAAATTTGCTTATTCCACAAAGGGCATCCCCTTACTGTGTCTCATTAAGGCCCATTCTACTACGTCTTTTTGCACCTCTTCAGCCTTTTGGTCAAAACTTCCCATGATGAAATTTGTGCAGCTGCTGCTTGGTCACACCATCATACCTTTATGTCACATTACAAACTAGACATTATTTCTAGGAACAGATCCTCATTTGGTTCTGCTGTGCTCTGGAATATCCTTCCTTGAGGCCTACCCAAGTTCTTCTACAGCTGGGGACTCTGTCCCACAGGTTGAAGAGAAAATGAAGGCAACAACATCAGATAACGAAGTTATGTATGCACCATAATGTTCCATCCGTGTTGTTGCCTCTTATTTGCTCTCAACCTTCCCTCCCTCCAACCCCTGCCTGTTGAAGGACTTAATGGACTTATTTGGACAAATTCTTCATTACTGTTGGAAGTATTCCTTTCTGATTTGCCCTGTTGTCTTTGAGTGATTTCTTTCTGCTTGTGTGATTATATGATGTATTATGATGCAGCAAACTCGATCTGAGGGATTTGGAGGAGAGGAGCATTATGGGTAGAGGAGGAGCTCAGATGTTGGAGCCTGGAGGTTTGCTATGTGGCAAAATCGGATCCTATGCTCAGATCTGAGACCCATAGGTTGAAGAGCAAATGAGAGGCAACAACACAGATGGGATGTTATGGTGAGTACATCATTTTCTGGAAGGTTTACACTTCTATTAAATACCTTAAAAAAAAAAAAAAAAAAAAAAAACGGCTCTGATGTAATGATGTATCCTGAAACTATCTATTTTTATCAGGGAAAGCCCATCTATATTGGCAAAGAAGAAGAAAAGCCCAGACTTTTGCTTCTGATATCCAGGTTTGACTAGAGGCCAGACACCAGAGGAGCTGCCATGGGGAGATAGGAATTTGGCTGCAGAGTTTGGGGGAGGAGTGTGTGTGGCTGGTTCTCAGACAGGATGTCAGCTTTCACTTGCCCCCCCCCCCCCCACCGTGGCATTTGTACCATGAACTGGAGGTGACACACTTATGCCTTATGTAAGCAAACATTTGTGAAAGTCATAGCTGTGGCATAGGGACATAGACACGCAACAAAAAAGCACTAACCCTCAACAGATGACAAGCTCATCTGTGTTTCCAGGGAGGTCACAGATAGCCAGAACCCCCCCCCCAATTTCCTGTATGATAATCCCCAGTTGAATATGATTGGAGGGAGATGGTCCCTTCACTCATTTGCTTGTTTATGGTTAATATCTAGTGCTTGGGTAAGGAATGTGCTAGTCAAAAGATAGCTTCTAAAATTCTCCTCCCTTACTCCACCCCCATCTCTGCTACTGCCAGATATTCCCCCCTAATTACAAATGTGTGATAGGAATGGAGCCTCAGATGTTCCTCAGAAACGGACCACTTAGGAGGTCCAGCAAGATGGGTGAGGGCCCTGAAGTTATTGTAGATACTGCATATTTCAGCCTTATGAACTCGTCAGCATAGCATAAGCAGAGTGTTTGACTAAGCATAAGAAGCACAGGGGTGTTATACCCAGCTGATGTCCATTATCATTAGGGTGACAGCAAAATATCCCAATTAACAAATTAAAAGAAAGAGTTAGAAGGTCACACTGAAGAAACAATGAGTGACCTCCCAAACCCTGTGTTTCTTATGCTTAGTCAAACACTCTGCTTATGCTATGCTGATGAGGTTATAACAAGGCCGAAATATGCATATCCTTAACTAGTGGGGTTTGGCTTTATTGGCCTGAAATTGTCCATTAAAACGACTTCAAATGTAAAAGTCATGGGTAATCAGAATTGCCATATAGCTGAAACACCTGATGTTCATAAGGGTCTTTGCATATATCCCATGTGCCTCTGTTACAGGAGGTTTGGGAGGTCACTCATTGGATGTTCTAGCTTGGCTGGAGTTTTCATTTAGTTTTTACTGATTGAGTTAAGTACTTTTGGAGTTGTAGAAGTGAAAGGAAAATATTAGTTATTTTGGGACTTGAATCTAATACTTCCTGCATATAGTGTTGGCATCACTTGCAATGCATCAACAAAATCCTCTGTGGACAGTTGGGTATTGAGTTTTCTCATAACTTGTTCCTTTCAGCTAGGAAACCATGGGGCCCTAGGCAGGGAAATTGACCCCCCCTAGTCATTCCAGTGTCACATCACTTGGCTGTCTCTCCTCAGTTAACATAAACACTGTTGAAACGTGTCTGTGAGCATACTGTTTTTTTCGGGTCTGTATCACTTAGTGCACTGTAGCGCGACCTCGAAGTTGGTATATTTAAAGAGCGGGGGGTGTGGGAAGTGCAGGGGGGGATTACCCCCCCCTGCTTACAACCCTCAGGTACATTCTTTTTGTTTTTATTTATTTATTTTTTTACAATCGAAGTATGACAACTTTGAACTTATGGTTTTGACCATATCCCGTTTGAAGTTGTCATACTTCAACTACGTGACATAGATCCTTTTTTTTCTTTACTTTGGCAGTGATTAAAATTTAGATTTAATTTAAAACTAGTATTCCAAATTTAACAGCAAAATTTCTGATTGTCATTTGCTAAAACAGCTCTCACATTGAAAACATACTTGATGTAAACAGTAAGTTCTCTTACTTTGAAGCTCACATTGATTGAGAGTATATCTGGCAACCCATTAAACTACAGCAGATTTGCTGGATTCCTAGTCAAATATCCCTAATAAATGCTTCACTATGTGCTATGTGAAGGATGCTTGAATTCAAGGCATTCGTGGTCATTTGCTAAAATCCTTGGGCAGCCCACTGCATGCAAGTGTCCCTTTTCAGAGGCAGCCTAGAAGCACTGTCTGAAGTGACTTGGTTAGAGTCACACAGTAGACGAAAGAAGGCTGTGGGAATCAAACCCTGCACTGTGGGAAGCAATGCATTAACATTCCTTAGCCTTTCTCATTTGCACCATGTACTAGGCAGACTGTTGCAGCCCAACAAACTGAATTTCACATGCTCATGTCTGAAAAGAAAAAAACAACCGCCAAATTAAAATGTATTCTTAGCTAAAGTGTTAGCATTAATCATACAGACTTCATGCAGTTCTCTCTTTATTCACAACCAAATAATAACATAGAAAAACTTGTCTGCAGTATAAAAAAGACCCCCAGGTTTTGTACCTAAAGAGCATGACCCATACAATGACACTCTCGTTTTAAGTACAATCAGTTCCTTCCTTTACAGCATAACTAATGATCTTATGCAGGAATGGAGTATTTATGCGCACGAATGCACACGTGCACACACACGGGTATCCTCAAATTGCTATGCGCACACATCAAATTGCAACCACCTGTATGACTGTACATGTCAAATATTTGCTTTAAGTGAATGAATGAATGAATTCGTAATAGTGATTCAGAAATGTATCTCAGCTCACTGGGTTCAGAAACGTGGGTCTATATTAGATGAATAAAAGTTCATCTTCGTGAATGCTGACATGAGCGAATATTGCGGAACTCGAAACTGCAGTTGTGAGATCGCGGTACAGTGAAGATGGGAATATTTGCCCTTTCCTTACTGTAGTGCAATCTCTGAGTTGGAATATATATTTGGGGGGTGGGGACGCAGCCCCCCACAATTGCAGTTTCGAGTACCTGGATATTCGCTCATGTGAGCGTTCACTAAGATGAACTTTCGTTCATCTAATATAGACCCCAGAAATGTACAGTGCAACCTATTGTAACTCCTTCTACCCTCTCAACTTCTTAACTGAAAATACGGAGACTAAGCAGTAACAGATTTTAAATGTTTTTCTTGTATGCATAGAAAGTTATGCATTCATAAGTAGTTGCTAGGTGTGCAGTCCAGGGGACAATTAAGCAGCCAAACTGAGATTACCAATTTCCTTGTTTGGTTAAGTGACTTTCTGAAGGTCACATGGTAAGAAAATAGAGTGGAAGGATTCGCACCCTGCACTTGAAGCAGTTTAATAGAGCAGAACTTTACGTGCCAGTCAACTCTACTTCACTTAAAACGTTAACAGAACAGCAACTGATGTATGGCCATGCATTTTATTTTATTTTATTTTATATTTGTTTACTGGGTTGGTACACTGCTTATAACTATGAAATTCTAATACTGTAATCCTCAGCAATTTACAAGAGAAATAAAAGAAGTTAGAGTGGTAGGGAATTAGTATAAGACATCTGAGATGTTCTCCAAAATTACAGGCATTTTATAGACAGACTACTGTGATTCAAAACCCATTGGTCTGTTAACTTTGTCAACCAATATATTAATGTAACTTTATATCAAAATGGATTTTCTAAATAATAAAAACTATCAACTCTAATATTAGACTGTAATCCTCAGTAACTTATCTGAAAATGAAGAACTTAAAAAAAAAGTTCTGGCAGTTTGTGCACAGAACCAAGGCCCCAAGATCTTAAGGAGCTGCTTTTTGTAGTCAAGGGTACAGGGTTTTGACTCTCTCTACCCCCATTTTCCTACTGGGTGACTGAGCAAGTCACTTAACCAAACAGTGCTCTAAGGTTGTCCCTGGAAGGTGGACTGCTGAGAAAAAAGGCAGGACATGTTATTTTCTGAAACTGTAAAGCCTTGCTGTAGAATAAAAAATGTGAAACTGTAAATGCATGACCCTACATCAGCACGCTTGTGAAAGCCCCAGATTACTCCTGGCTTTCCACAGTGAATAGCAATGCACACAGTTACAGTATTTGAATGTTTGATTCCCTCAGACTTGACTTACAAATCATTTGTGAAAAACTAATAGTACTTCTCTGGTGCTTAAGTAACAATACTTGTCTGCAATCATGACTATAAAACGTAAGCCATTTAAAGTTTATTGGTAATGTTCTAAAGCAAGAGTTAAGCAACAACACTGGTGTTGTATGCAAGCCTGCTTACCATGTACAATGCCAAATTATACCGTTTTTGAAGGAAAAAGTGTGTTTTTGCATTTTATTTTGTTGGTAAGGATGGCCCCCTAAATGTTTTTTTTTTTTTCATAGCTGAAAATCCTTGCTGTGTCATTATGAAAGACTAAACCCATCTATCCAATTAGTGTATAAACTATTGTATTTCCAAGTTAAATGCAACATAAGTACTTTCTTCCTGGAAAGGAACATTGTTAAGTAGTTTTTGCAGATAGAACACCTCACTTTGAAAATTAACACGCAATGATGTAGTAGTGAAACCACAATGTAAATAAGACGCAGCTTGTCTAAAGAGGCGAGTTGTTTTAATTACCCATGGTGATTTGCATTTGTATGAAAATCAGTGCCTACCATGACCTCATTGTATGGTTGTGGTTATAAAGAAAAACAGAGTAAACATTGAAACAAAGTCAAACAGCACACACTAATCTTTATTTTTGTAAACTTTGCAAAGTCACTTGCTGCTTTCTCATGAAAAGTACAACAGGAAATACAATTCATTGTAAAAGAAGTTTGCCTAACATTACAAATGTAGCTTAAAAAGAAACAATAGTCAGATTTTATAAGCAAATAAAATCTTTTAAAAACGCACAGTAAACCAAAACAAAGTCTTAAACATAGTTACAGGAGAAACAACTACCAACTGTGCTACTTCTACAAATGCAATACTTTTAACACTACTGAGACATACCTGCCAGTGTAATGTAAATTATACATCTTGGTGAAAAAGAATAAAGATATACCAGTGTATACCAGTGCCACAGTTTACTCACCTTCAAAGTCAGTGGTAATTTATTCTTGATCAAACTACATCTTTTGGGAGAGATTCCCAGAATGCTAAGTGGTTATGCAGGCGTGTGTGAATAAGCAAGTGTTGTAGGCAAACCGTAGAAGTTGCTTGCTATTCACCCAAATTATGGCACCAAGTATGATGGGATGACTTTTCAACAGGGTCTAGAAGAGTGAAAGCTCAGTAAAATTACTACTGCTCTTGGTTTGAGACACACACATGCACACACCATCATCCTGAACCCCTTTTTCACATTTTCTACATGGGGCCTGGGTGTCGTGTCAGCTGTAGCCATCTGTCTATTCAGTGCCACCCATGCCTGACTGTTGCAGGTCTTCTGTCATGCAGTCCATCCACTTCTTTGCTGGATGGCCTCATTTCCTCTTGCCTTCTTCCTGTTTGATCCAGTTATTCTTCACCAGGTTGTCCTTCTCCTTTTCTGCACATTTGCTCAAACCACCATAATCTGTTCTCTTTGACTTTTTCTGCAGTTGTTGCTACTATGGCTTCTGTTATTTCTTCATCTGTCTCTCAGTGTAGACACTAACACCTGTCTCAGGCGCTTCAACTCCATCACCTCTAGCTTCCTCACCTGCTGTTCCTTTACTGCCCAGGTTTCTGTACCATACACTAGTAGTGGTCGCACCACTGTTTTATATACCTTACCTTTTAGCTTCTTTGGTGTTTTTTTTTCATACACTACACCTGAAACTCTGTACCAGTTGGCTTTAGCCTCTCTGATTCTAGCTTTGACCACCTCATTTAGGCTTCCATTCTCCTCAACCACCCCTTTCAGATACTTGAAACTGTTAACCTGTTCCACTGTTTTCCCTTCTGTCTCCGTTCTCAACTTCATATGATTAAGAAAAAACATTCCTTTGTTCAAAACTGTTTATATGACATGTTGGTGGCTGGTGAAAACAGTTTGGAGATGTGATTTTTTAATGGTAGAAAATCCTAGAATAGGGGTGCTTTTTGGCATCCCCAGAATCCATAAAAACACCATCCACATCCTTTTAGTCCAACTGTGTCAGAAGCAGGCTATAGCACTGAAGGTATTTCTTTGTTTTTAGATACTATATTAAACCCCTTGGTGAAAAAATTAGATTCCTGTATAAGGGATTCATGAGATTTCTTAGAAAACATCAGACAGTTTTCTTCAACACGGGTATATTTTTAAAGTGAGTGTTGTATGTATACTATCGATGTCAGGTCATTGTTTACATCCATCCCTCAAGATGAGGGTGTGGAGTTCATAAGACAATTTTTGACTAAACGTACAGCATTTGGTACGAATCTTGTGAATATATATTGCACCCTTCTTGAAATTTTAGTTGAAAATAATTGTTTCTTATTAAATTCTAAAATTTATAGACAAAAGGGAGTGGCAGTGGGTGACATAGTAGCCCCAGCTTTTGCCAGTCTCATCCTTGGATGGTGGGAACAAGAAATTTTACTTGCAGTTTTTAATTATTCAAAAATTTTAGTCTGTAGAAAGTTCATATATGATTTACTTTATATTGTCTGAGGAAATTTAGAAGAACAATTGTTTTAGATGAACCGAATAATAGTACAAGTTTTTTTAAATTTACAAGTGGAGATGTAGGACATACCATTAGAGTTTTAGACGTGGAATTTCGGTGGGAAAATTCAAGTCAAGAATTTCATAGTGGTATATATTGTAAGAAAACCTTTACAAACAATTATCTTCATTTCAAGGGCAACCATCCGATGTTTATCAAAAGAGAAATCCCTAGGGGGCAGTTTATACATGCGTCAAGGGTGATGAGCAAGTATTCTGATTTTATTGACAGTTAATCTTATCAGTTCCACGTTTTGAGCAAGAATATGATACTGATTTTTTAAATAAGACTAGTGAAGAAGATAAGTAAAAAATTTAGTTTCCATTTTAATCTTATTAGGTATGGTTTTCCAAAAAAGACAACAGGAACAAAATTTGATCGAGACTATGCCGAGTCAAATTCCTACATTTTTGTTTAGATACCTCTGTGGACAATATTAGTATTAGAAAAATTGTACAGAATAATTGGAAAATCTTAGCCAGCAATAATGACATTTTAAAGGTAGGAGGAGAAACCCAATTTTTCTTTATAAAAAGAACACCACCATTAAGCAAATTTTAGAGATAGAATTTATGAGTGTTATCCACTACGCCACAAAAGAGAGCAGGGACATGCAAGTGCAACAGTGTAAGTGTAACACTTGCACTGTATGTAGGTACATTTATGAGGGCCCTTGTATAATGCTGGACCACATCTCTGTCTGATGTTATCCATGTCATTATTCATCACAGTAGAGTATTGGATCCAACATCATTCACAGATCCAGTCATTTGCAACGATTTGATTTGGACGCGATCCTTGGCTCCTGCATCCAGATAAGTGATTGGTTTCAGTTTTTTGGCCTTAGTTTAACTGAAACCAAAGAAAAAAGATTAAGGCAATATAAGGTCACCAGTAAACGAAAAAAAAACAGAATATGAAAAATGCATTGTTTAGACATCAATTTGCCCTCAAGCAGTTTTTTCCTTTTTTTGAATATTTGGTTAGCTATTATCACTTTTTATCATCTTTTTAGTAATGGGTTTAGAAACAAGTGTTTCCCTGTATGTTCTTTTGGATGAAATGCTTGTTGGTTTTAAACTGATTTAACTGATTGACAATTGATTAGCTAATTAGATAGGATATATATTCAGAATTACTTTCAACTGTTTGTTTTGTATTGATTCTGACGAAGACTGTGATCGACGTATTTGGATAACAGCGTTATTTCTATCTTTGTACTGCAATAAATATTCTGAGTTTCCAGCAGAGTTACGGGCTTCCCTTGTGGTGTTTGGGCAATTTTCTTAGTTTAGCTGAGTTTAGTGGGTTTAACTTTCTCTTAGTTTGTAGTTTTTAGCTTTTTGAGTAATAGATGTTAAGTTGTCCAACTCGCCTTC
Organism: Protopterus annectens; assembly: GCF_019279795.1. Lineage (NCBI taxonomy): Eukaryota > Metazoa > Chordata > Ceratodontiformes > Protopteridae > Protopterus > Protopterus annectens. The sequence continues at coordinate 1,685,927,220 of NC_056728.1, read as the reverse complement.
GTTCTTGCTGTTTGGGTTCGGAGCCGATCCTCGGCTCCGACTCAGCCATCTTCTATAGCTCAAGAGCTGTTTACTGGCTCAAGGCTACCCCTTATCCCAGAATGCCCAGCGTCAGCTACCCAGATCTCGTTTGCTGCTTCAGCTGCAAGGTTGCTTCGTTACTGGCTCAGGCTAAGTATTGTTTTGTATTACATATTTTTGCTGTTATTGTAAAATTTTAATTGTAAAAGTGTTATTAACCTTAGTCTTTTAGTACTTATACCCTTTATTGCCTTATATTGTGTGTGCGTGTGTGTGTGTGTGTGTGTGTGTGTGTGTGTGTGTGTGTGTGTGCGCGCTTTGTTGGCCGTCGCTCTTTTCCCTTGAACTCGTTTTAACTTAGAGAGTTCTCCTCCCCCTCTATTAGGTTAGCTGTTTAAGTTGTAATAATTATTATAACTTTTTTCTTATTGTTATTGTGGTTCTTTAGTTTGTTGTTGTTAGGAAAATGTCTAAAGATAACAAGGTATCTGGCATCAAAAAGTGTGACTCATGCTGTCAGGAAATTTCTCTAACAGATGGGCACACTAGTTGTGTATATTGTTTGGGCGCTGTTCACCTGCAGGACTCCTAGGTGTTACGCTTTTAGTCCAAGGGTCCTGCAGGAGCGCAAAAGCAAATGAATCCTTCGGGGATTATTGAAGCCTCAGGATTCTCCGGCTAAAAGTACTCAGCCAGCGAAATCCCCTAAGTCTGTCCGTCGGCTCCACCTTCGGAGCCGATTCCGATTCCTTTACTTGACCAACCAAGTATGTTGGTGCTGGCTGGGACCGACAAGACAACTCCTCCGTCGGCTCCATCTGCTATTTCGGAGCCGTCTCGGAGACATAAGAGACTGAGGTCTCCATCCTTGGAGCCCATCCACTCGGCACCTCAGTCACCCTTGTTACAGAGTGAACGTAGCCATCATTCTTCCCACTCCTCTCGATCCTCTAGATTATCGGATCATGATGTGGAGAGAGTAGTAAGTAAGTTGCTTAAGTCACAGGCCCTGGCAAAATTACTGTCCAGTCCATCTCAGCAGGTATCGGCCATAACCGCCTCTATTTCCGTCCCTCCTCCGACTACATTTACCTCTGAGCCGGAGACCATGGATCTGCAGGTAGTAGAAATGTTGGCTCCGATCATCTCTCCTTTGGTTCTGACATTGTCTCCAATTACCTTGATTGTACCTTCTATCGAGGGATCTGGGCGCCGGGGCTCTCTCGTCAGCTCCGAGGGGGGGAGTGGCATTGGACCCTTGTCCGACCCCGTTCTCCCCCTCGGAGCTTCGGTGCAGGTGAGCTCGGCTCCAACATCGGCCTCGGAGCCGTCACCCTCGACGCGGAGCAGGACTCCTGTCTCTTCGGAGTTGGAGCTTTCAATGCCTAGAGGTCGGGACGCCTTCGAGGTCATGCAGAGTGTGCTGTCCCCTGAAACAGCTCTCCTGCCAGCTCCATCGGCTCCTCCCCCCGTGGTGTCTGTTCCAACCTCTACTCCTCCTCAAGACCCCAAGCGTAGGAACCTGTGGCCCAGGACACCCCATTGGGTGATCCCTCTTCTTCCGAAGCCTTCCCTGATCACTTGGAAGAGCCTGTCCGGAAGAAGTAGTGCAAGAGGAAGCACATAGACTCCCCTGAGTCTGTCACCTCAGATACAGACATGGATGAATTGGAAGGGTATCCAAGGTCCCCCTCTGAAGAGGCTTCCTTTTTGGACATCCTTGAAATGCTTAGACAGAGGGGGGGACTGGACTTCCCTAGCCCCTACCAAGGACGAGTCTGTATACTTGGACACATTCGGTTCTCGACCTTCCACCTCTTGGGTATCTCCTCCTTTTGATCCACTCATGTCTGTAGTGGCTCAAAAGGCTTGGTCAGCTCCAAATTCTGTGGAGCCTACTCCGAGGAGACCAAACAAATTTATTACAGCCCCCCAGGACAAACAGTTCATCTCCAAAGGTGTGCCCGTTGATGACATGGTGGTAGCAGCAGCCACCAAGAAAGAGTTAGCAGAAACCTCTTCATCTGTTCATCTTCCAAACAAAGAGTCTCAGATGAAGGACAGATATGGAAAGCGAATGTTTGCTTCCGCGACCTTTTCAATGAGGTCCCTGACCTATCTATGCCATGTTACACGTCTTCAAAGGGATCTCCTGAAAGAGCTTGGAAATACCCTTCAAGATCCTACAGCTGAGGGAGTGCCAGCCAAATTAGCTTCTCAGCTTGCGACTCTTAATTCCATAGTCAACTCCTCCATGAGGCTGATTTCCTATGCAGCCGATGGAGCGAGCAGAGCCGCAAGGACAGGTGTGGCTCTTAGGAGACCTGCTTGGATGCGGCTGTGTCAGTTTGCGGAACCCTTTCAAGTGTCCTTCACCAGTACTCTCTTTGATGGTTCTTTTCTCTTTGGGCCTTAGGTGAAAGACACATTGACCAGGTGCGAGCAGGAAGGCAAGGCTCTCTCTGCTGTGGGAGTCCGTTTTCCCACCCCTTCCAGACCTTATCCCAAGGGTCAGAAGAGCGGAAAGATGTGGTTCCGAAAATCCCAGGGACCCTTCCCTGACACACGTGGTGATTTTTCCCCCAGGGGCAGAGGGGGAAACAACAATAACAGATGCCACCCTCGTGGCAGAGGGGGACCTCAAAATCAGGGTGACAGAGAAACCTTCTCTGCCAAGCCCTTCCAGCATCCCTGAAGGGTTGCCCGACTGCTCATCTCTGGAGGCAGTCGGGGGAAGACTTTTACTGTACCCAAAAGCCTGGCAAAATATAACAAGAGACAGATGGGTGCTATCCATTATATCCGGAGGTTACAAAATTCCCTTCCATCAATCCCCCATAGAATCAAAAAAGTCCATCCCAGATGTCCCACCCAATCTAAGGGATCAAGCAGTCACAGAAGTTTCAAGACTGCTAGAAAAAAGAGCCATTCAAGAAGTCCCCGCAGACCAACTAAGATCCGGAACTTGACTCAAGATTCTTTTTAGTACCAAAAAAGACAGGGGACTGGAGACCAATACTGGATCTCAGCAGATCGAACAAATCTGTACAAAAAGAAAAGTTCCGGATGGTGACACTGCAGTCCATTTTAAGTTTTCTGAGTCAGGACAATTGGATGTGCTTGCTAGATCTTCAGGACACGTACTACCATATCAAGATGGACAGACGCTCCAGGAGATTTCTTCGCTTCCGGGTAGGGGACAGTCATTACCAGTTCAGAGCTCTGCCCTTTGGTCTCACCTCAGCCCCCAGGGTGTTCACCAAGTTTATGGCAGTAGTCACAGCTCACCTGAGGTATCAAGGATTCCAGGTGTTTCCCTATCTAGACAACTGGCTCCTGACTGCTACCACCAGGCATCAACTCTTATAGGCACGTATACAATCACATCATGCACTCAACTAGGCATTACAGTAAATTTCAAAAAATCTGCCTTGTTGCCCTGTCAGTCTGTCACATACATAGGAGCAGAATTAAACACAAAAGAAATGTTTGCAAGATTACCACAGGAAAGAGTTTCCTCTATTCGTCAACAAGTGTTAATTCTAATACAGAGCAAAAGGATTCAAGTCAGATATGTCCTTCAAGCTCTAGGCTCCATGGCAGCTGTCATTCTTCTTGTCCCATTAGCGCGTTTCCACATGAGAATCCTTCAGTGGCTTCTTTTCACGTAGTGGTCTTTCCAGGAGCTACCTATGTCTCACATGATCCTGATCACAGAAACATTCAAAAGGCACCGTTCTTGGTGGATGGTCTCCCCACTAGTGATTCAGGGCAGACCTTTCATACAACCCCCTCCAGTAGCCACAGTGACCACGGACGCCTCCCGGATAGGGTGGGGCGGGGCATTATCTAGGCAGGACAGCCCAAGGCACTTGGCAACCTCACGAGTACCATCTGCATGTCAATGTCCTAGAAATGAGAGCGGTGCTGCTAGCGTTGCAAGCACTTCAAGACTCTTCCATCCAGGACCATTGCAGTCCAAACGGACAACATGTCAGTGGTGTGGTACATCAACAAACAGGGCGGGACCAGGTCTTACCCCTTGTGTCGAGAAACACTCGGACTGTGGCAATGGACGATTTTCCTCTCAACGTTTTCTGATAGCAACGCACATCCCTGGGAAATTCAACGTCATAGCGGACAGGCTCAGCAGAGCTATCCTCATGCCTCACGAGTGGTCTCTGAATCAGGAAGTTGCGGATCTTATCTTCCGCAAATGGGGACAGCCTTGATACGATCTATTTGCCACTCCTCTCAACAACAAATGCAGCATATACCCAGAGATGCTCTTGTCCACGATTGGCCTCAGGGACTCCTTTACGCTTTCCCCCTTTTCCCTAATACCAAGACTCATACAGAAAGCAAAATCATTGGGTTGCAAAATGATCCTCATTACCCCATATTGGCCTCGACAGATATGGTTCCCGTTCGTGCACCTCCACCTTCTGGATCAACTGTGGATTCTGGACCCGGTTCCAGATCTCCTGATTCATTAATCAGGCAGGTTGCACCAATCCCTTCAAACTCTTCAGCTCACAGCTTGGTTACTCCATTTCCAACCTTAGCCAGGCTTTCCAGTATCTCCCCAGCAGTCCGTGATGATGATGTTTCCTCACATAAGTCTACTACGAGGAAAACGTATACTAGTAAATGGAAGCGGTTTTCTTACTGGGCAGCATCTAGAAATTTTGATCCTTTCTGAGCCCCAGTCCATGAAATTCTTGAATTTCTAGCACAACTTTTTCAGTCTGGTGTGTTTTCCGCTACCATTAAAGTACAGCTAGCTGCCATTTCTAATTTTCATATCGGTTTGTTCAATTCTAGCATAATGTCTCACTGCTCTGCAAGGCCTTTGAGTGGAACATCTCTTCTTAGACCCCCAGTTAGAGATCCTCCTTCTCCTTGGGATCTCAGTTTAGTTTTAGCTTCCTTAATTTTGCCTCCCTTTGAACCGGCAGCATTATGTTCCTTAAAATTTCTTTCTTGGAAGGCACTTTTTCTGGTTGCTATCACTTCAGCTAGATGCGTCTCAAAACTTCAAGCACTGTGTTCGTCCTCCTTACCTGGTGTTTCACAAGGACGGAGTTTCTCTGAGGACCAGTCCATCCTTTATTCCTAAAGTCTGCTCAGAGAACAATTTCAATCCATAGCTCTCCCAGATTTCTTTCCCAATCACAACAACAAGGCAGAATACAAGCTCCACCAACTGGATGTGCACAGACAATTGCGTTTTTACCTCCATAGAACTAAGGAACTAAGAAAGTCAGACCACTTATTTCTTTCTTATGCTTTCAACAAACAAGGCCTTCCAGTTTCTAAGGTGACCTTATCCAGATTGTTATCTGATACTATTGCCTTTATTTATCAGTTACGAAATAAAGAGCTACCAACTAAACCAAAAGGTCTTTCTGCTAGAGCATTAGCCACCTCTGTAGCCTTTCAGTCTAGGTTGCCCATAGACTCGATCTGTGCAGCTGCCACTTGGGCAAACTCTCATACTTTTATCTGTCATTACAAGGTGGACATGGTCTCCTGGAGCAGAGCTTCCTTTGGTTCTACTGTTCTGAAGAGTCTGTTCCAATGAGCCACCCGGGATTTTAGGTGCTAGGGACACTGTCCCAAACAGCAAGAATGAAGGCGAGATGGACAACTTAATATAAAGAAGTTATGTAGCTACCATAACGTTCCATGTTAGTTGTCTTCATCTTGCCTTCCTTCTTGCATCCCTCCCTCCTTCCCCTTTCCTAAAGGGTTGAGAGGAATTCCTTTTGTTTTCACTGGCTGAGTGTCTTTTATTACTTCACATGCCCGGTAATTTATGACTCTCTTTCCTTTTTTAGGTGTATTGGACAACCAGTTTTTAGGTAACTGGCTACTCTACGTATATCTAGTGTGCGCTGTTGCAAAGAGATCTGGGTAGTTGATGCTGGGCATTCTGGGATAAGGGTAGCCACGAGCCAGTAAACAGCTCTCGAGCTATAGAAGATGGCTGAGTCGGAGCCGAGGATCGGCTCCGAATCCAAACAGCAAGAAGGAAGGCGAGATGAAGACAACTAACATGGAACGTTATGGTAGGTACATGACTTCTTTTTTCTTCCCCTCCCTTAGTTTTAGCTAGTTTAAATAATTTGCTGCTGGTCATTGAGTTTTTGGCACCCTTTTCATCTTTAGTGGTAGGGCTTTTGTAGTTTAGTGTTTTCTGTAGTTGCAGTGTGCTTTTATACGTTTAGTATGTCTGAAAAGCCCTTCGGGTTTAAAAAGTGCTCCTCATGTGATTGGAAGATGCCAAGTTTTGACTTGCATAAGGAGTGCTTATATTGTTTAGTGCCTCCACACCTGGAGCCTGAATTATATATTTGTGCCGCATTCAACCCCAGGCTCTTGGCGGAGCACCGTAATAAACTTCTCTTAAAAGGTATGGCTCAGGAGGTCTTTCATTTCCCCTTCAAAGGCTTCTTCTTTGGATCCTAAGAGGAAGACCCCTTTCCTTGCCTTTGGTGCCTTCCAAAAAACCATGGCTGTTGGGATCTTGGACCCCGGATCTGCCTTAAGCCCTAACCATCTTGGATTTGAGGTCTTTGAGATCTGCAGAGTAAGCCCTCTTCAGATCAGAAGCCCTCGGATCCGGCTAAGGTCAGACCAGCTTCGGATCAGACCAGTTCATTGGATCCGATTGTTACTTCTGCTTGGCCATTGGATCAAACAGGTTTGTCGGATCCAACAGTAATTATTGAAGAGACAACTTCACCTTCTACCTCCATGCATTTGTTCCACTCTGCTCCTAGGCCTCAGAGCTGAACTCCAGAACACAGGCATAGGTGCTTAGGGTCTTCGGCTAAGTCTACCAACTCCTCCTCTTTCTCCAGACACCCCAGGAGTCAGTTGCCTTCCAACATGGGCAGGATGATGAAGAGCTTCCTCAAAGCCCAAATAGAGCTGGAGCATCTGGCTTCCCCAGCCCAACAGGCCAGGGGGGCTTCACCTTTTCTAGTTAGCCATTTTCCTCTTCCAACTCCACTGGCTTTGGAACCTCGGGACCCGGACATCTTTGGTCAGCTCACGGCAAGGGCAAGTATTCCCCTTTTCACGACCCCGTGTGGGTCTCTGGCCTGCTCTCTTCCACTACCCTGTGACCAGAGTGAGCCACATGCCGGAATGGTCAGTGCCGGCTCCACGGGGTGGGATCAGGTCTGGTCTTTTCAGACCGGTCTTCCCCCCTTGGGGTCTTGGCTCTCGATAGCTCTGGACTGGTATCATCCAGGGGGTCCTTGTGCTGTATCGGGGCTTATTCTTCCTCTCCGGGGGACTTTGCCCTCCAAGATTGGGAATGGGATAGCTTCCGGCCCCTCGGCCTTTCGGATGGTAGAGAGGACCTTCTCCAGGACCAGAGTTTCATCTCCTGCCCCTTCTGGTCCATCCTTGCCTCTGTCTACGTTTGGGTGGTGAGGCCTCCTATCTTGCCCAGGATCAGCCCTCCTGTTTGAGACTTAATGGGATTTCCTCCCCTCAAGGAGTCCCTGCATCTTCTGAGTCCTGCTCAGAGCCTCCACGGAGGAGGTACCTCAAAAGAGAAAGTGCAAGAGGAGGCACTTGGACTCCCCTTTGGAGTTCCTTACTGAGGACACGGATCTCAATGAAGGAGATGGGTCCCCCAGATCTCTGCCTGATATTTCCTTTGGGGGCATCCTTGAGATCTTGAAGCTGAAGAGCAGATTGTCTTCCCATCCCCCATCTTTGGAGGAGTTCATGTTTCTGAAGACTTTCAGTACGGTGCCATCTACTTCCTGGGTGTCTCCCTACCGACAAGTTAGTAGACCTCATCACCAGCAGGGCTTGGAAGGAACCTGACATTGTGGAGGTAGTTCTGCAACGAGCAGATAAATTCCTCAGACCTCCTGTCTACTGCCCATTCTGGAGCAAAGGAGTTCTGGTTGATGCCATTGTGGTTGCCATTGCCACTAAGAAGGAGCTGGCAGAGCAGAGCTCCATGGTCCATCCCCTCAACAAGGAGTTCCGAGCAACAGACTGTCGTGGGAAGAGTGTGTACTCCTCAGCTACCTTTGGACTGGGGCACTTAATTACTTGGCATACTTTACCTTCCTCCAAAGGGACTTGGTCAAAGAACTCTCCACTTCCCTTACAAATATTGCTAGTGGAGGACTTCAAAAAGGTGTCTCCCAAGCTTTCTACTTTGACGTCCCTCTTCAATTTCTCGATTAGGCTAATTTCCAGTGCTGCTACAGGTACTGGCATAGTTATAAGGTGGCATACTTGGTTACGTTTATGAGTTTGTGAATCCCTTCAAAGCCTCTTTCACCAGTGCACCCATTGATGGGTCCACCCTCTTTGGACTTTCTGTGAAGGACACTTGGACCCATAGTGAGCAGGAAGGGAAGACTTTGTCTGATGTCAGGATCAAGCTTTCTACTCCTCAGAGATCCTTCTGCAAGACCCAGCGAAGAACTAGGAAGATGTGGTTCTGGAAGTCGGTCTCTCTTCCTGGACGCTCCTGGTGATTCCTCTTCAGAGGCAGGAGGAAAGGTTTCAATGGCTGACGCCGCCTACAGGCAGGGAGAAGGTCCACAAAATCAGGGCTCCAGGGAACCCTCCTGTGAACAGTCCTGTCACCACTCTTTGAGCCATTGCCCAACTGTTCCACCCTGGAGGCAGTTGGGGGTCACATTTCCGTTTATCTACTAGCTTGGGCAAACATTACCTCCAATCAGTGGGTGTTTAAACATCGTTTCCAAGGGTTATTTCATTCCCTTTTTGGAGCCCCTTCCCATACCAAGGTACCTCCCCGACATTCCACCCCGTCAGAGAGAGTTGGCCTTCAAGGAAGTTCAACAACTTCTCCAAAAAAGAGCCATCTAAGAGGTCCCAGCAGGGCAAAGAGGATCCGTAACTTACTCTTGCTTCTTTTTAGTGCCAAAAAAGATGGGGGACCTGCGTCCTATTTTGGATCTCAGCATCCTCAATCTATCAGTCAAAAAGTCCAAGTTCTGGATTGTCACTGTTCTGTCCATTCTACCTCTCTTACGCAAGGACAAATGGATGTGCTCCATGGATGCCTACTCTCACATCAAGATAGACAGGCCTTCCAGGAGACCTCTTTGCTTCCGGTTAGGAGCCGGTCATTGCCAATTCAGAGCCCTACCCTTCGGTCTCATCACAGCCCCCCTGGGTGTTTACAAAATGTTTGGCAGCGGCTCACCTGCGGCTGCAGGGATTTCAGCTCTTTTTCCGTACCTTGACAATTGGCTCCTCACAGCCCCCTCAAGCATCGACTGTTGCAAGCAATCCATTAAGGATTACTGTCAGTCTTTCAAAATCTGATCTGATCCCCTCACAACACTTGGAGTTCATAAGAGTCCAGCTAGACTCCATCTCAGAGATTGCAACATTGCCTGTACCCAGAGTTCAGTTGATCCGGGAGCAGGTCATGCAAATCTTAGACCTTTTGCATCCCCCAGTTCACTTGATTCTTCGAATCCTAGGATCCATGGCCATGGCCATTCAGCTTGTTCCCCTAGCAAGGTGTCGTATGCAGGTTTTACAGTGGACACTGGCAGTTCAGTAGTCTGTTCTGTATCATTCCAGGTCCATAAAACTGATGACTGTGTGCAGATGCTATGTTCTTTGGTGGCTTCTATCTCAAGATCTCCTCCTGGGCAGGCTCTTTTCTATTCCTCCGCCCAAGGCCGCAGTGACCATGGATGCTTCCGTGTTGGGGTGGGCATTTCCAGGAGAGAACTGTCCAAGGCATGTGGTCCCCCATAGAGACCAAGTTGCAGATTAACGACCTAGAGATGAGAGAAGTTCTACTAACGATGCAATCAGGGCCATCTCCCTCTGGGGATGATTGCAGTTCAGAAGGACAACATGACAGTGGCCTGGTATGTCAGCAAGCAGGGGCGAGCACGATTTTGTCCATTGTGCAAAGAGTCCATGAGAATGTGGGAATGGGTGATGTCCTCCGGGAGCTTTCTTCTTGCAGCTCATATACTTGGGGAATCCAAAATGTTGGCCGACAAACTCAGCAGATCCATCTTGAGTCCTCATGAGTGGTCCCTCAATCCCATGATGGTGAAGCAGATTTTTGACCACTGGGGTTAGCAGCACTACGACCGCTTTGTCTCCCCAACAAACCACAAGTGCAGCATGTACTTTGCCCTGACCCCCTCCCCTCTCCTGGAACATCACCGAGGGATGCTCTAGTCCACGATTGGCCTCTGGGTCTCCTTCATGCTTATCCTCCTGTCCCTCTATTTTCCAAGGATGTTCTTCATCTCACATTGCTGCAGTCCTAACACTTGGGGTAGTCCGCTGTCCCTCGGTCGGCCCGAATATCAGAGTATAAGGCTGACGTCGGTCAGGGCGCATTTGACTGACATCAGAACGTCAGGGTACAAATGCGCATGACCGACGTCATATCCTCAGTCTTTTTTGCCGCATGGTCCGATGCAGAAGCAGTGTTGCAAGTGACGTTCGGGCGCTCTGAAATTTTTCAATTCGGAGTTTCAGACCGAAGTCAGAGTTGGTTGGCACCCGCTGGGGAATATTTTGGTTTTCTTGCCTCAGTGGTTTACCGGATGTCAGAAAAAGTGAATAACTGTATTTCTTGTGGGAAACAGATACCGCATAGGGATTACCATAATTTGTGTATACCTTGTTTGGGACCTGAGCACGACGTTGTTGGGTGCCGCTTTTGTGCTAGGTTCAATAAACGCACTATAAAGCGGAGGTTGGATTGTGCCAGGTTGGTCTTTGGGAAGCGGTGCAATTATAAAATGCCGCCGGATGCTCCGACGCCGCTTCCTCAAAGAAGCGCAAGGACAAGGCTGTTAAACCTAGGTTAGAGGAGTCGTCCAACCGACGCCGGTTCTTTAGAGGCGCCAGTGGAACCGGTGGCTCGACGGAGGCCTCTCTGGAGTCCCAGGGAGAAACTCTGCTTTACAGGATGTGGCCTCCCAGGAGGCAAGTCAGGCTACAGGGGGTTCTCCGGTTTCTTTACTACCCTCCCTTCCTAAGGTGTTTAGGCCCTCTCTTTCTGCTTCCAAGGCTTCTCCTAGAGGCAGGTCTAGTTTAGCTGCTGTGGGTGTCACTCCTAGTTCTTCAGGTTCTGTGCCCAAGAAGCACATGCTTAAAATGGCAGAAGATTTAATTACTTTAATTAGAGGCTCTATGCCCCCTCCTGATAAGAGGCCTAGGATGGAGCCAGTGTTGGGGGATTATGAGCAGGCTTCAGATGTGTCTGAGTCTTCGGCTGAAGATTTGCAGGAGTATTCTCATTATTCTGACTCTGATGTTGATGATTCTACTCCTTCTGCTTCTCCTCCTGAGGATTTTTCTTTTTCAGAGACCCTTCACTCCATGAGAGAGCACTTTAAATGGGAGGGGCAGGACTTCTCTGACTCTAGGAAAAGGCTTAGGGAATTTTTGTTTTTACCCCAGCATAGGCCTTTGGCTATACCTCCTGTTTTGACTGTGGTGGAAGATGTGTTTGCATTGGCTTCTCTTAATCCTGATTCCTTGCCTCCTGCTCCTGTTAAACCAGATAGGTATTACAGGGTGCCTGAAGCTCATAAGTATCTTTTTAAGAGTCCTAGGGCAGACCCAGAGACTGTTAGCCAGGGGCCCAAGGGTGTTAAGGCTTCTGTTGTCAAGAATCCGGTTCCTGCAGATAAAGAGGCCAGGGCCTTGGATAGATGGGGAAAGAAAGTTTATACTTCTTCCACCCTAGCCATGAGAGCCTTGAATTGCCAGTTTCATATGTTAAAATATCAAAATTATCTGCTTTCACAGTTGAAATCTAAGGTTGATGCTCTGGCGGAAGGTATTGATTGTAAAGAGTTACAGGATTTAGTGCATGTTTCTGAACAGGTGGGTAAGCATTCTTTGCAATGTGGTTTTGATGCTGTACAGGCCTCCTCTAGGGTGGCTGCCACTGGTCAGTTCTTCGTGAGGCATGCCTGGCTGAGGGATCAAAATTTATCTGACCATGTTAAAACTAGGATTTTGGATGCCCCTTTGCAATCTGATGTCTTGTTTGGGTCTCCTGTTGAGGCAGTTTTGGGTGCTAGGGACACTGTCCCAAACAGCAAAAAACGAAGGCGAGATGGACAACAATATAAAGAAGTTATGTGTACCTACCATGACGTTCCATGTTAGTTGTCTTCCATCTTGCCTTCCTTCTTGCATCCTCCCTCCCTTCCCCTTTTCCTAAAGGGTTGGGGAGGAATTCCTTTTTTTGTTTTCACTGTGGCTGAGTGTCTTTTATTACACTTCACATGCCCGATGGGTATTTATGACTCTCTTTCCTTGTTTAGGTGTATTGGACAGCCAGTTTTTAGGTAACTGGCTACTCACATTATATATCTGAGTAATAACTAAACTGTTTAAAGAGATCTGGGTAGTTGATGCTGGGCATTCTGGGATAAGAATTGTAGCCATGAGCCCAGTAAACAGCTCTCGAGCTATAGAAGATGGTAGTGAGTGGAGCCGAGGGGATCGGCTCAGAATCAAACAACAGAAGGAAAGGCTGAGATGAGAGACAACTAACCCCCATGGGGACGTTATGGTGAAGGTACACTTGACTTCTTTTTTCTTCCCTCCCTTAGTTTTAGCTAGTTTAAATAATTTGCTGCTGCTGCTGGTCATTTGGAGTTTTTTGGCACCCTTTTTCATCTTAGTGGTACTTGGGCTTTTTGTGGTTATGAGTGTTTTCTACCACTTGCATTTGATTATTGCTTTTCTCGTTTAGTATGTCATCGAAGAAGCCCCGGGTTTGGGTTTTACAAAAAGGTGCTCCTCATGTGATTGGAAGATGCCAGGATTTTTGACTTGCATAAAAGAGTGGTGTATATTGTTTAGTGCCTCCACTACCTGGGGCCTGAATTAGATATTTATTACACATTCCAACCCCAGGCTCTTGTGGTGAGACTACCGTAATAAACTTCTCTTAAAAGGTGAGTATGGCTCCAAGGAGGTCTTTCATTTCCTTCAAAAGGCTTCTTCTTTTGGATCCTAAGAGAGGAAGACCCTTTCCTTGCTGCCTTTGGTGCCTTCCAAAAGAAAAACCATGATGACAGTTGGGATCTTGGACCCCGGATCACACTTTACCTTAAGCCCTAACCATCTTGGATTTGAGGTCTTTTGAGATCTGCAGAGTAAGCCCTCTTCATTATCAAGCCCTCGGATCCGGCAAGGAATCAGACCAGCGAGGATCAGACCGGTTCATTGGATCCGATTGTTACTTCTGCTTGCAGCCCGATTGGATCAAACAGGTTTTGGTCGGATCAACAGTAATTATTGAAGAGACAACTTCACCTTCTACCTCCATGCATTTGTTCCACTCTGCTCCTAGGCCTCAGAGCTGAACTCCAGGACACAGGCATAGGTGCTTAGGGTCTTCGGCTAAGTCTAGCAACTCCTCCTCTTTCTCCAGACTCCCCAGGAGTCAGTTGCCTTCCAACATGGGCAGGATGATGAAGAGCTTCCTCAAAGCCCAAATAGAGGTGGAGCATCTGGCTTCCCCAGCCCAACAGACCAGGGGGGCTTCACCTTTTCTAGTTAGCCATTTTCCTCTTCCAACTCCACTGGCTTTGGAACCTCGGGACCTGGACATCTTTGGTCAGCTCACGGCAAGAACTTAAGTATTCCCTTTTCGACCCCGTGTGGGTCTCTGGCCTGCTCTCTTCCACTACCCTGTGACCAGAGTGAGCCACATGCTGGAATGGTCAGTGCGGCTCCTGAGGGGTGGGATCAGGTCTGGTCTTTTCAGACGGTTGTTCCCCTATGGTCTTGGCTGTCGTCGATAGCTCTGGACTGGTATCTCATCCAGGGGTCCTTGTGCTGCTGTATCGGGGAACTTATTCTTCCTCGTCCGGGGGACTTTTGCCCTCAAGATTGGGAATGGGATAGCTTGCATTCCGGCCCCTCTCGGCCTTAACACTGGGATGGTAGAGAGGACCTTCTCTCCAGGACCAGGTTTCATCTCCTGCCCCTTCTGGTCCATCCTTGCCTCTGTCTCACGTTTGGGTGGTGGGGCCTCCTATCTTGCCAGGATCAGCCCTCCTGTTTGAGACTTAATGGGATTTCCTCCCACTCAAGGGAGTCCCTGCATCTTCTGAGTCCTGCTCAGAGCCTCCCACCGAGGAGGAGGTGCCTCAAAGAAGTGCAAGAGGGAGGCACTTGGACTCCCACTTTGGAGTTCCTTACACTGAGGGCACAGGATCTCTCCAATGAGAAAGGAGGTGGGTCCCCCAGATCTCTGCCTGATAATATTTCCTTTGGGGGGCATCCTTGAGATCTCTTGAAGCTGAAGAGCAGATTGTCTTCCCATCCCCCCACCATCTTTGGAGGTTCATGTTTTCTGAAGACTTTCAGTGCGGTGCCATCTACTTCCTGGGTGTCTCCCTACCGACAAGTTAGTAGACCTCATCACCAGCAGGGCTTGGAAGGAACCTGACATTGTGGAGGTAGTTCTGCGGCGAGCAGATAAATTCCTCAGACCTCCCCTGTCTACTGCCCATTCTGCAGCAAAGGAGTTCCGGTTGACGCCATAGTGGTTGCCATTGCCACTAAAAAGGGGCTGGCAGAGCAGTGCTCCACGGTCCATCCCCTCAACCACTGCAAGGAGTTCGAGCAACAGACTGTGGTGGGAAGAGTGTACTCCTCAGATACCTTTGGACTGAGGGCAGTCAATTGCTTTGCACTCTTTACCTGCCTCCAAAGGGATTTTGTCAAATAACTCTCCACATCCCTTACAAATGTGCTAGTGGAGGACTTCAAAGGTGTCTCCCGAGCTTTCTACTTTGACGTCCCTCTTCAATTTCTCGATGAGGCTAATTTCCAGTGCTGCTACAGGTACTGGCATAGTTATAAGGTGGCATACTTGGTTACGTTTATGAGTTTGTGAATCCCTTCATAGCCTCTTTCACCAGTGCACCCATTGATGAGTCCACCCTCTTTGGACTTTCTGTGAAGGACACTTGGACCCATAGTGAGCAGGAAGGGAAGACTTTGTCTGATGTCAGGATCAAGCTTTCTACTCCTCAGAGATTCTTCTGCAAGATCCAGCAAAGAACTAGGAAGATGTGGTTCTGGAAGTGGTCTCTCTTCCTGGGCGGCTCACTGGTGATTCCTCTTCAGTGGCGGGAGGAAAGGTTTCAATAGGCTGGCCTTGCCTGCAGGCAGGAGAAGGTCCACAAAATCAGGGCTCCAGGAACCCTCCTGTGAACAGTCCTGTCACCACTCTTTGAGAGCATTGCCCAACTGTTCCACCCTGGAGGCAGTTGGGGGTCACATTCCGTTTATCTACTAGCTTGGGCAAATAGCGTTGTTACCTCCAATCAGTGGGTGTTTAAACATCGTTTCAAAGGGTTATTTCATTCCTTTTTGGAGCCCCCTCCATACCAAGGTACCTCCCGACATTCCACCCGTCAGAGAGTTGGCCTTCAGGAAGTTCAACAACTTCTCCAAAAAAGAGCCATCTAAGAGGTCCCAGCGGGGGTAAAAGAGGATCCAGAATCTACTCTTGCTTCTTTTTATTGCCAAAAAAGATGGGGGACCTGCATCCTATTTTGGATCTCAGCATCCTCAATCTATCAGTCAAAAGTCCAAGTTCTGGATTGTAAGCTGTTCTGTCCATTCTACCTCTCTTACATAGGACAAATGGATGTGCTCCATGGATGCCCTACTCTCACATCAAGATGGAGACAGGCCTTCCAGGAGACCTCTTTGCTTCGGGAGGTTTAGGAGCGGTCATTGCCAATTCAGAGCCCTACCCTTCGGTCTCATCACAGCCCCCCTGGGTGTTTACAAAATGTTTGGCAGCGGCTCACCTGCGGCTGCAGGGATTTCAGCTCTTTTTCCGTACCTTGACAATTGGCTCCTCACGGCCCCCTCAAGCATCGACTGTTGCAAGCAATCCATTAGGTTCTTCTACTTTCCAATCAATTAAGGATTACTGTCAGTCTTTCAAAATCTGATCTGATCCCCTCACAACACTTGGAGTTCATAAGAGTCCAGCTAGACTCCATCTCAGAGATTGCAACATTGCCTGTACCCAGAGTTCAGTTGATCCGGGAGCAAGTTATGCAAATCTTAGACCTTTTGCATCCCCCAGTTCACTTGATTCTTCGAATCCTATGATCCATGGCCATGGCCATTCAGCTTGTTCCCCTAGTTAGCAGGTGTGGGTATGCAGGTTTTACAGTGGACACTGGCAGTTCAGTAGTCTGTTCTGTATCATTTCCAGGTCCATAAAACTGATGACTGTGTGCAGATGCTATGTTCTTTTGGTGGCTTCTATCTCAAGATCTCCTCCCTGGGCAGGAGAAGCCCTTTTTCTATTCCTCCGCCCCAAGGCCACAGTGACCATGGATGCTTCCGTGTTGGGGTGAGGCATTTTCCAGGAGAGAACTGTCCAAGGCATGTGGTCCCCATAGAGACCAAGTTGCAGATTAGCGACCTAGAGATGAGAGAAGTTCTACTACTTGCAGTGCAATCAGGGCCATCTCCCTCTGGGGATGATTGCAGTTCAGAAGGACAACATGACAGCGGTGTGGCCTGGTATGTCAGCTTCTTAAGAGCAGAGGCCGGAGCACGATTTTACAATCCCACATTCCAGTGCAAAGAGTCCATGAGAATGTGGGAATGGGTGATGTCCTCCGGGAGCTTTCTTCTTGCAGCTCATATACTTGGGGAATCCAGAATGTTGGCCGACAAACTCAGCAGATCCATCTTGAGTCCTCATGAGTGGTCCCTCAATCCCATGATGGTGAAGCAGATTTTTGACCACTGGGGTTAGCAGCACTACGACCTCTTTGTCTCCCCAACAAACCACAAGTGCAGCATGTACTTTGCCCTGACCCCCTCCCCTCTCCTGGAACATTACCGAGGGATGCTCTAGTCCACGATTGGCCTCTGGGTCTCCTTCATGCTTATCCTCCTGTCCCTCTATTTCCCAAGGTTTTGCAGAAAGTGCAACACCTGAGGACATCTGTGATCATCCTCATTGCTCCTTTCTGGCCTCTTCAGTTGTGGTTCCCCTTCATCAGGTCTCATCTGAAGTATCTTCCCCGAGTACTGGATCCTCTTCAGGATCTGATGTCCCATCCTTTGGGGCTTTCTCTCCCAAATCTTCAGATGCTTCTTCTAACCGCATGGTTTCTGCAATTTTGGTGATCTTGAAATAGTGCAGGCTGCGTCCCCATCAAACATATTATTCTAGCTTTCCAGAAACCTTTCACCAGAAAGGTTTATAGTAGGAAAGTGGAAAAGGTTTTCTATTTGGGCTAAGAGCAGGAATCTGGATCCCGTTTCTGCTTCTGTTTCAGATATCCTTTTGTTCTTGTTTCTGCTTGGAAAAGTGAGGACAAGTTTCTATACTATTAAGCTTTGATTGGTGGCGATTTCTATTTTTCATGAGAACAGTGAGCCTATGTTTTCCAGGCTTTGCAAAGTATTCATGAAGGGAGTTTTCCTTCTAAGACTTACTAGTTAAGGATCCATTGCCTCCTTGGGACTTAACCTTAATACTGCAATCTCTGCTTAGGTTCCCGTGGTGGTGATGCTGCGGTAGCATTGTCGCCTCACAGTAAGACGCTGTCCGGTTCGATTCTCAGCTAGAGCGTCTTCTGCGTGGAGACATGTGTGAATGGGCGTACCTTCGTTGAAGGTTGTGCGTCAGGCCTGGCAAGTCGGTATGTAAAAATCAACTGCCAATCATTAGCGGACCGGAGTTCCGCTGTGGCGACCCCTAACCGGGAAAAGCCGAAAGACACAAACAAACTGCAATCTCTGCTTAGGAGTCCTTTCAAATGTGCTAGTTTGTGCGGTCTCATATTCTTGTCGTGGAAAACGGCCTTCCTGGTTGCCATAACTTCAGCTCAGAGAGTTTCCAAATTGCAAGTTCTTTTCCATTAATCCTCCATATATAATCTTTCTCAAGGACAGAGTATCTCTTAAAACAAATCCTTCTTTCATGCCCAAGGTTGCTTCTGAATCCAATCTAAACCAATGTATTCAGTTGCCAGTGTTCTTTCCTAATTATGCCAACAAAGGAGAGTACATTCTACATGCTTTGGATGTACACAGGCAGTTATGCTTCTGTCTACATAGGACCAAAGGATTTCACAAGTCACATCAGCTCTTTGGCTTTTCCCTAACAGACATGGTCTCCTGGTTTCTAAGGTGACTATTTCTAAATGGATCTCTAGCTGCGTTTGTACAGTCTACGACGTTAAGAATCTTGAAGTTCTGAGAAGAATCAGGGCAAATTCTACAGGAAGCATCGGGGCTCATTCTACGAAGTCCATGGCTACTTCCTCAGCGTTCTTGGCCAGATTTTCTAGTGACATTTGTGCTGCTGCCACATGGTCTAATTCTCACACCTTTGTATCTCATTACAAGCTGGGTTTGATTTCCAGGAGCATGGCTTCTTTTGGCTGCATAGTGCTCTGACATGTCCTTGCTTGAGGCCTCCCAGGATAAATGGTAGCTGGGTACTCTGACCCTACTGTGATGAATAATGACATGGATAACATCAGATAGAGTGGTGTTGTCCTATGTCATTATTCATCACATTTCCTTCCTGCCTTCCCACTTCCTTGTTGGATCTTGGAGGAAGTTGGAGTGTTCTGTAATTCTCCTCTTTTTGGGGGGCATAGCATTACTGGACATGTTAGCAAAGTCGATCTGAGGGTTAGAGGGCAGCAGAGAATTATGGAAGAGAGAGGAGCTTGAGCCTTGGACAGTCTATGTGAATGTTGCCAGCTCGGATCCAATGTCAGATCAACACCCTACTGTGATGAGTAATAACTTGGCATCTGCGTTATCCTGTGTTATGTTAAGTACGTAACTCTTTTTTTATAGACACTGTATACACTGTGACAAATGCAAAAAGTTTCTGTTTACTGTATTGGATGTGGTCACTCTGAATCCTAGAGGAGGTGAATCTAAAAATCAAGTGGAGAAGCTTGAAACTAAATGGCAAATCTGCTGTCAAGCCTCCAGGGCTTAATGAGTGTATTAATATTAAGTGTTTTTTTTAAAGATAGAAGACTTGCCATCAACAAATAAAATTTTTAATTTTTTATGTCTTAACTTGCATGTTGTGGTCACAGAATGGCAACTGAATTTTTTATAGTTTTTAACAGTTTGATAATTATTTAATTCAGTTGAGCGTGTATAATGATTTGCTATTTGGTTTTATAAATGCACTTGTTTTTTGGAGGTTTTTATGGCTTCTGAGGAAGTCAAATAGATGAAGGCACATAATAAAGGATTTTTACGCTCAAAAATACGGTTTTCCTTTTGGAAACAGCTGGACAGTGTTTTTCAGTTTTCTTGGACTTTACATTGTTTCATCGGATAACTTCAGTTCTAGTTTTTCATTTACAATTTGCCTTAAGAGCACACAGGGAACACACTTAGTCCAGGGGCTGGGTTTCCCTCTCTCTCTCTCCAGGCCCCCAGTAAGACTCCCCACTGGCACAGCTGTAGAGTTGAGTCCTCAGACGAGTGTCCCAAGCCAAGTCCTCCAAAACCCTCTTAGTGAAACCAGTGCTCTGGTCCCTTCTCCAAGTAGCTGATGCACGCACACTTTTGAGACTGATTTTCACACACACCTGGGAAAGGCTGGCACAGACTTACCAGCTATGCCCCTCTGACGAGATAATAAGGTAGATACTGCCACCAGGACACTCCAATACCAGCTACTCTAAGGCTCCTACAAGGGTACCCAATTATATGGAGTAAAATTTAATACTAATACAAATGGTAGAGTTTGACTAATGCAGGAAGACTTTCAGGAGTGGCCAAGGTATCGCCAAGTAAATATAAGTACTCTCAGTGGTTAAAATATTTTCTAAAAGACCAGCCACAACTAATCTCACTATGTTTTCCCAACTGATCTAAAGAGTTACTATTCCCTGGTTACTTACTAAAGCAAGGTAAGACGAAGTAGGTGAGTGGTCCTCCTTGTCAGGTTTCAAAAACAGACTGCTCTGAGACTTCTGTCTCATGTAGTATTAAGGCATCATTTCAGTGCTGGATTACAGAATGATATCCCATACATCTGGTCATCCGACTTCTGGTTCCCACACTAGCCCCCTTTACTACAAACTGAACCAGAATTTATCACACATGCATTACCATACACACAGGTTTGCTGAGATGTGTTTTCGCATCTGGAAGCTATAAAACCATTTCAGAATTTCCACCCTTGCAGAGTAACAGTTAGTTCACTGCTAAGCACAGTGCAATCTGATTCCTAGTCCTGGTTTTCAGGCATTTCCTCTCTGGCTACAATCAGAACTGTAAGATCCAATCTTTATGGCCTAAACCAGGTAATTTAATTTCAGACTATTTTTCAAAGTTAGCTGGGCTGAGATTAACCTCATGTCTTCCAGTATCCTCTGTTACAATATATTCATTTCAGCAGTTAACAATACAGTCTGACATACAGGTGTATTTCTTTTCTGTCCAGCAGGACCCACTTGTTGGTACATTTCTAACGCAAGCAGTTTACAAATACATTTTCAACACAAGCATCAGTACAAATCAGTTTTGTATGCAAATGGCATATAATTCATTACAACACTCCAGCTAGCTATGCTGGCATATTCTACACATCCTCTGCCCTACTTCTCTTGGCATAGCTGGCAGTAGCTCACATCATCACTCTCACACACACACACACACACACACACACACACACACACACACACACACACAGAAAACACTGTTAAAATCATAGAAGTAAAAGAAAAATATAGCTTTGGATTCTCATTTAGACTTCCTTATTACAAATGCTTGTTGACTCACCCCTCTGGGAAAGTCTCTACAGCCTCCACTCAGCTTGATGAGAAAGATTTTCAGTTTGGGATTCCCACCAAGGACACATATATCTGTTTTGTCTCTCCACTGTCTGTTGTTAATAGTATAACTTTAACATAGATCAATACTTCAAGCTGTTAGCAAGCCCTTTAGATTTACAAGACTCTGAGTGGCATGTTTCTGACCACTGGTTAGCGATAGTTTCCCCTTGGTATAAAAAAAAAAAACTCACTGTCTTTCCTTTCAAGCCAAATACATCTTGCATTGGAAGACACTGTTTCTAGTAGCTCTCACTTTTGTTACATGAAGGTCTGAGCCAATTTTCATTTCACAGAGAGAGAGAGAGTTGTACTGTATACCAGTCCCTGTTTCATGCTTAAGATGGTTACAACGTCTAATCTAAACCAGACTGAAATGTGCCAGATTTCTTTAAATAGAGTAGAGCATTTTAGCTTCTTTACTGCATAGATGTTCAGACTATGTATCTGAGCCCAAACCATAGTAAAGGATGGTTCATTTTCTTTTGGTAAAAGTTACAAAGACAGAAGACCACTAAACAATATTTTCTTTATATCTGTCTAAATGCATTGTGTTAGTTTGTGACAAATGTGAAAGAACTTTTCAGAAATTATCCTAACGCAGTTTTAGCAGAGGTGTCTGTACATCTGCAGCTTTCTTTTGTAATGCATCTTTGGATAACATTTGTGAGGCTGCTTTGCGATTTGGCACTGAATACCTTTGTTAAAATTACAAGACTAATGTGAAGTCTAGGATCTAATGTCCTTTTCACTCTTCTCAACAAATGTGTTACATATCCAATCCTCCTATCCCACTAGGCCGCATACTTTAAACTTTGGATCCAACTCTTGAGCTCCTCCCTCTTCCCATAATGACCTAGTCTATTCTCAGTACCCCATATTTCGTTTGCTGCCACAGTGCTTTTTTTCTACAACCTTCCTCTTAGCGTCTGGACTCTTTTTTTTTCTTTGTGTCAGAGTAGTTACATATTTGATTATACTATATTTTTATTTTAATGTAATTGGTAATCCTCTTTCTATATTTTTCTTTCCTTTCTACCCTTAATTTCAGGATAATTATTTTTTACCATTGCTGGTAATTTCTTCTTTTTTTTTTCTCTTAAAATATCCTAAAAAAAGTCTTACTCTTATATGCTTTTTATCTTGTTGCACTGGTCTTGAACTGTCATGGCTGACAAGCCAATATGATTCCACAAGGAGTGCATATAGTGTCTCAGAACAGCCCATCTAAGCACTAACTGCTCTATATGTGCTGCTTTTTAACACATGGGCATTAACTGATAGATGCAATAAACTTATTTTTAAGGGTTTACTTGTCCCTTCAACTGCTGCTTCTTGAGGAGCTCAACCCCCTAGTAAAACCTCTAAAACACCTTTGGAGCATAGAAAGCACTCCCTTCAAAGTCCCCCAGGACTTCCTCAGAACCGCAACCAAAAGTTGCAGAAATATCTGATCTGACATCCTTGGACTTAAAGGTACATAATTCAGATCCAGAAGCTTTGGATGTGATTGTTATTTCAGCAATCCCCACAGCTCAGGTTTCAGATCCCAAACCCTTGGATCCAAAACCTATTGTGTACTCCAAAAGCTGGTACTGCAGAGTTGATTTTGGATTCTGTCTCCCCTAGGCTTCATTCCCCCTTTATGCAGACTCCAAAAATGCCCAGTCAACCACATTCTCCAAGTCCTCCAGCAATCTTTCCGAAGTGGATGTGGATAAGATATGCAAAGGTTCCTCAGAGCTCCGATCCAGATGGGATTGATTTCGGCTCCAACCCCTGTTCTTCTGGCCACTACTCACATTGTACTTTCTCCTTTTTCAATTCATCCTTCAATTTTCAGAGCCTCAGTAGCCGACAGTTCTGAGAGGTCTGAAGTCTTATCTGAAGAGAATCCCTTCCTTGACTCGGACAGCATCCCTGTTCCTTCAGATCGGAACTGGCCTGGATCTGAAGTGTTGGCATTAGATCCGTGGGCCCAGGATATACTCTGTTATTGGATCCATCTTTGCCCCTTGGAGCCTCGACACTGGACAGCTCGGGTCTGGATCCAGTTGGATTCATGATCTATCCTTACTGAAAGTCTTCTTGGCTGTGGTGCAAGTTGCCATGTCCTCTTCAGGCTTGTCTGCTTTAGAGGCTGTGGAAAGGTCGTCTTCTCTTTCTAGAGATCTGGTCTTTTATCCCTTTGATTAATTTCCTATTTCCTATTTGGTTCCCCTCGACCCGCGGCTGCCCCAAGGGGCAAGTTCCGTGCCCAGTTACCCCAGGACCCTTTCCTTTTCCTAACTCCCCGGGGGGCCTTGGAAAAAAGGGGGCCATGATTTTTTTGAAATTCTCTGGTCATTTAAGGGGGGGTTTCCCCCAAAAAGGAGAGTCTCCTTTCTTTAGAGATCCTTAACGGGGTTTTTCTTTTAAAATTTCCCAGGGTGGGAAGTTTTGGTTCCCCAGTTTTGGGTGCCTCCCCCCCGTGGAGTCCTTTGTACTCGGGGGCTTTAAGGACATTAGGGCCTTTCAAGAAAACTAGTCCCCTAAAAATCCCCCACGGGAGAAAAAATAGAAGAGGGGTCGGGCCCAAAAAAGGGCTGAGAAAGAGTTCTTGCAAAAGGGGGGCTCGGGACTTTGGTATTTGGAGCTTTGGGGGGCCCTTCTTTTTCGGTAAAATTCCTGAAAAATTTTGAGCCCCGTGGGGAATTTAAAAATATTAATGGCCTTTTTTTTCATTTCCAATCACCAAAAGGGTTACCATGAGCAAGGGTTCATAGCGGTGGGGCTGCCAAAAGGGAAACCCTGGAAGATTTTTCCAGGGAGTTTTAAACCCTTTTCATAATTTCCCTTTTGGAAAAAACATTCTTTTGTCCTTACCTGTAAAAGGGGAAAATTTTCCCAAATAATTTTCACCCTAAAATTTCAAAAAATTAAAAAAATGTACTTTTTCCGGTTTCAAGACCCCAGGGAAAAACCCCCTTTGCAGGGAGGCGTTCAAACGTGTGCACCCTAAAGGGAAGCCCAAATAGGGTTTATTCTTTCCCAGGGCCCCTCCAAAACCTTCTTGGGTTTCCTGTTGCCCACCTCAAAGGGCATTTGGGGAAAGCCCCCCATGTTTGCCTGGGAATAAAAAAAATCCCCTAAAATTTCCGTTTTTCCCCAAAAAAAAAAAGTTTCCCGACCCCCCCCAATAAAAAAAGGAGCACCCTTTAAAACAAAGAGCATCCGGGAGGTCCCAAAGAAGGAAAAACATTTGGTTTCTTTTTAAAAAGAAAAAAACTCCCAAAATTTTGATTGGCTAAATCAACAAAAAGAAAATTTTGGGCATTTTCGCCATTTGCCCTTTAAAAAATTTAATGGTTTTAAATTTGGGGCATCCACAATCAAAAAAAAAGTCTTTAAAAAACCCCGATCAAATTTTTTAGAGTCCCCCCCGGGCCAACAACCCCCAGGGATTCAAAATGGGGGTTAATCCAGACAAAGGGGACTGAGTGTTTATTAAATGGCCCCTATACCCCCCAGTCTCCTTAAAAATCCGGGGCATTTGGAATTTCTTTGCAAGAAATTGATGCCGTATTGTGTTTTATTTCAATTAAACAACTAAAAGCATTTACCCTTTCACTGCCAGTCTAATTTTATTTTTTTTTCCCTCCACCCCAGGATTCACTTTTTTCAGTGGTCTATGAAAAAAGGGTCTATTTTTGTAGTTTCTTTCTTCAAGGGACTCTACTTTCAGGGTTTTCTTCGATATCTTTTCCATTTAAACCTTGTTTTAAAAATTCCTTTTTTGGGGGATCCTTTCGAACTTTTACCACCCCATTTTTTCACCCCATTGGTGGGGGTTTTCAGACCCCAATTTTGGGAAGGTTTTTAATGGCCCAAGGATGGCCAAGGATCATTAAATCCTGTCCTAATGGGGCTCCTTTAGTTCCTGGGGCTATTTCTAACCCATGTTGAGGGGTACATCAGAAACAAAAAACCCTTTTTAGCCCGGGGGCCAAGGGTAAGTAAAAACCCCCCTCCATTTTGGAAGAAATTCTGGGAAAAATTTGGCAAAAAAGGGTCATTTTGATGTCAAATGGTGTCTAAAATAGGGCACAAAATTTTCCCCAAAACTTTGGTTTTTTCGCCCCCCAAAAAACCGGGGAATAGCAAGGAATTTGGCCCCCCTTTTTTAGCTTGTCCATCATTCCAACCCCCAAAATTCCCAAAGAAAGCATTGGAAAAACCCCCTACTGGCCCAAAGGGGCCCCTTTTGGTCTAATTTTTTTCACCTCGGCACAAAATTTTTGTCTTCTTTCCCTCGGATTCTCCCATCCCCACCCCAAATAGAGATTTTTTTCCCACATTAAAAAAAGGCCCCCCGGGGGTTTTAAAAAATTAAAAATTTTCCTCAAAAAAAATTGTTGAATTTTTGCCCATTTTCCTACGTTTTGTTTTTTTGGTTTTCCCCAAAAAATTTTTAAAAATTAAGGTTTTTGGGAAATTTCTATTTTCAAGATGCCATTACAAAGTTTAAACTGTAGTTTTCATATCAAAAGTTTTTAAAGAGGTTTTTTTTAAGATATTTGAAAGGTTTTTAAAAATGGTAGGGGGAAAAAAAATTCTGCCCGTTTCTGCAAAATTTAATTTTTTAAAAAAAGGGGAAAGAAAGGGGTTTAACCCAGACAGAAATTTTAAAATATGTAAATTAAACTTTTTTTTAGGCCTAAAATGTTACCCATGGGTTTAAAAGGGAAAAAAAGTTGTTAAAAGTTTTTATTCCCTTTGGGTTGAATTTCTATTTTGGAAAGGGGGAAAAAATTTTTTTTATGCTTGACCTCCCCAATGAAAAAGTTTTGGAAAGGGAGAGTTAACCTCCAGTTCAGCAAATTTATGGGCGAATAATTAGGGAGCTTTTGAAGTATCCCAGAAGTGAGCAGAAATTTTAAAAAATTTTTTAAAGGGTGGGATTTTTATTCTTTGGGTGAAAAAAAAATCTTACCCACACTGCCGTTTTTGGGGGGAAAAAACCTTGTTGAAAAATAGGGAGTTTAATTTGCTTTACCTTTTCATTTTTTTTTTAATTTTTTTCCGTTTTTTGAAGATGTCATTGCAGTTTTTAGATTGTTTGTTTTTTTAAAATTTTTAAATTTTCATTCCAATCTTTGTGGTTTTACAAAAGTTTTTCAATTTTTTTGGGTGCTTTTTAGATAAAAGTTCTTTGGGTAAAACGATTTGTTTAAGTTTTTATTGTTTTTACTCTTGTGGGTTAAAGGGTATCGGATTTTTGGGGGAGGTTAACTGTTTATAGTGGGGGTTTTTTAAAATTTACCTTTACCGATTTTTTGGGTTAAAAAATTTGTTGAAGTTTTGGGGCAAAAAATTTGGGTTTACGGGGGGCTAAAGGCTTGGTTGGAACTCATGAAATAAAACTCATTATTGTCCTGGGGATTTTGGGGGCGGGGGGAGAAAAATTTTTGGGGGCCTTGGGGGTTTCTTGGGGAAACCATCTAGGGGTTTGTACCGTTTTTCCCCAGGAACATTTGGTGCCAGTGGTGCTTAGGCCCCTTGTTTGGCCCAGTGGGGGTCACCTTTTCAAAGGGGAGTTTTTGATTAAAAAAAGAGAAAAATTCCTGGAGACTTCATTTCTTCACCAATTTGGGTTTTCTAAATGCAGGTGCTTTTTAGATAATGTCCTTCCCTCCCGGGACATTTTCCAAAAGGTCTTGTGAAAAACCCCTTTTAAATTTCAGTTTAAAAATTTTTAGGAAAGCAATTTCATACTACATTTAAAAAAAAATTTCAATCCAGGATCAAAATCAAATTTTTTCCAAAGTTTGAAATTTCAAAACTTTTTTCTCCAAAAAGATTTTTAATTTTAATTTAAATCCATTATTTACCGGTTTTTTTCCAATTTTTAAACGGGAGAAAATTAACCCCTGGATGGAAGGGAAAAATTTTTTATCTACACCTAAAAAAAAAAAATCAATTTTTGGCCCCTTTTATCAAAGACTTCCCCTTTCAAAAAGACATTGTAAATAAATTTTCAGTCTTTCTAAAAAAATTTTCCTTACCCCTTTAAGATCCCAACAGGATTCATCTCTTCTTGGTCAAAAATTTTTGTTTTATTTCACAACTAACCCGGGTTAAACCCTTTGTTCTTTAAAATTTGGCGTAAAAAGACTTTATTTTTTTGGGAATTCCTTCCTGGCCCCCCGGTTAACAAGGGGGTCTTCCACCCTAGGAAAAAATTCATTTGAATGCACTCTTTGGGTGGGAAAAAAATTTCTGTTAAATGATTTCCCCAAATTGGTTTGCTCCCCTTTTACTTTTCAGTAATAAACTTGAAAAAAGCCTTGCTCAGGGGTCCCCCCTTTTTCCCTTTTTTTTTTTCCCTTCGATAAACTGGTTTTTTCCCCTTTTCACTAAAAATTTAAGGGGGGTTTTTTATTCTTGAATTTTTTAGGATTTCCCCAATTTCTTGTTCACCTGATTCCAAAATGCTCTTTTTCCGTTAATTTTAATTAATGGGAATTTTTTTGTTTTCGCCCCAGGAGACTTTTTTTTTGTTACTGACGGGCTTTCTTAAAAAAGGAGCATTTGAGGGGGGTGGGTGTTATTAAAATATCCCAAAAAATGTTTTTGTGTCGCCCCAATTGTCTTGGCAGCCTGCTTTCAGAAGTTTTTAAGTTTAAGTTTTTTGAAGGGGATAGTTTTTTTTTGCAAGGGATATTTCAGGGCAAATTAAATTTTTAAAAGACACTATTGGGGGGCTTTCGTTGGCCCGATCCTTTTATAAAAAAAATAAAATTAAAAGTCTTCCCAATTTTTCCATTTTAATATTTTAAAAATTTTTTTTAAAAAAATTAAAAGGGAATTCCCAAAAAAGAGGGGGAGTGAAAATTAAAAAAATCAGGATTTAAAAAAGAAAAAATGTGAATCCTTTTATTTTTCCCCCCCCCCAAATTTTTTTTTAATTAAAAAAAAAGGGATTTCCCTTTTCCACCCTTAAACAGAGACTGAATTGGAAACGTTCAAAGATTGCAGTACTAAACCCGGGGTCCAGGAAAACAAAAAAAACCCCCTTTTAAAGGCTTTTTAAAAAAGGGAATTTTTTTTTTTTGTAATGTAAAAAAGAAAAAGCTGGATTTACCCAGGTTCTTTACCCGGCACCCTTTCAAACCCTCCGCCATTAAAAGTTCCCCTTTTTTTATTGTATATTCCAATGGTGTGGTTTGGGATTTGGTTCAAAAAAGGGGGTTTTTGGGCTTTTGAACGGCATTTTTTTTTTAACAAAACCCCTGAACAAATGTTTTTGTTTTTAGAAAATTTTTTCCTTAAAAGAGGGCTTTTAATTTTTTTTTTAAACTTTTTCCCTAATTTTAACATTTAAACCTGGAAAATTTTTTTTGCTTAGATTTAAAATTTTTTAAAAATGTTGCTTTTACTTTTTACTTTTAAAATATTTTATTCCTTTCAATTAATCTTTGGGAAAAAATATTTTAGTTAAGAAAAAAATTATTTAAGTGCTTTTTTTTTACCTGATTCTTACTTGAATTTGTTGATTTGCTAATAAAACTTAGCTGTTAGTTAAAATATCTTAGGTCAAAAAAGGGGTTTTGTTTGAGTTTTGGGTTACTAAAAAAAAAAAAATAAACTGTTGCGCATTTGTTAGCACCCCTTTGGTAGTTTAGTTTTTTTTTATACATTTGTAAAAAAGCCATTGGTTAGAAATCCCTTTTTATAAAATTTTTTTAAGGGCCTGGTTTTACCGCTTTTTTTTGATTTTTTTAAATTTTAGTTAACCATTTTTCGTTAATTCCTTTTTATAGAAACTTTGTTTGCCAGGGCCTTTTGTTTTACGACTTCCTTTGATGTAGCTTGGTACAATTTTAACCCTTTATTTGTAATCCCTTTGCTTTAATTATTTTTTTTGTTTTCAAAACATTTTTTCTGTTATGTTTTGGTACATTTTGTACGCTTTTAGGTATTGCCTTTGCATTTAAAAATTTAGTTAACATTCAAAATCCTCTGTAATCCTTTGCGTATTTTAAATTTTTAAAAAGCTTTTGATTTTTCTTTCGTATTTTTACAATTGGGCTCATATTTTAAATTTCATCCGGGTTTGTATTTTTTATTTACTTAAAATTTCTGTCTTAATTTACTTTTGGTTGTGGTTCCCATTTTTTAGTTCCCCCCACTCCTGGTATTGCTTTTATAATTTTCCTGTTTTATTATATCGGGTTTTTTTTTAAAAAATTGTATGCCAAAAAAATAAAAAAATCCCTTTAATCTTAAATGCAAAGTTATTTCCATTTTTTGAAACCCAATTTTCCACAAACAAAAATTTTACCTTTCTTTTGTTTAATCCCCCAGTTGAAGGTGGTGTGCTTCTTTTCCTTCTTTTTTTTTTTTTTTAGCCCTCACCTGTAACTCATTTTGGGTTTAACATG
The DNA here is from genome assembly GCF_019279795.1 of Protopterus annectens. Taxonomy (NCBI): domain Eukaryota; kingdom Metazoa; phylum Chordata; order Ceratodontiformes; family Protopteridae; genus Protopterus; species Protopterus annectens. The sequence continues at coordinate 1,685,897,894 of NC_056728.1, read as the reverse complement.
GAGTCTTTCCCCTTTTCTTTTTTTAAATGACTCAAAAGCCATTTCACCCTTGGGGTTTTTCCCTTGGATTACTGTCCACCTTTTTTATCCAAAATTTGCATTAAATTTTTTTTGTTATTCTTTTAAATTTAAAAATCTGATTAGTAAACATTTTGGGGGTGTTATTCCATTGCTTTTTTATTTGCATTATTGTAATCTTTCTGATAAATCACTTTGTTTAAAAGGGAATTCTTTCCCTTTGTTTTACAAAAAAAAAAGTAATTTTACTTTTTAAACTTCTTGAGAAATTTTTTATATTCTTCCAAGTTTTATTGTTGGCTTTTTTGTTAAAAAACAACCCAAAAAAATTTACCTTTTAATCCCTGTTTAAAAATAATTTCCAAAATTTTGCCCCTGTGCTTTGCCTTTTTTAAATTCAACTCATTTATTAATTTAGTTTTTTTGTCATGCTTTAACCTTCATGGCCCATTAAAGGAGCCTATTTAATAACACCATAATTGCTTTTGGGGGAGCGTAAAACGTAAAGCAATTTTTAAGAGCCACAAACACACATTTGAGGGGTTTTAAAAAGATAACGGCAACATAATTTAAAATTTTTTTGGGTTTTCAGTCATTTTTTTTTGGGTTCTTCGGGTTCCCTAGCCCATTCAAAGTTTGGGCCCTTTTTCTGTCCCTTTTCCATAGGGGGAAAAAAACTGCCCCCCTTTCAGCCCGCCTAAAAAAGTTTGCGTCCCGGTGGGCCCTCCTGTTTTTGTTTTATTTCAGAACCAATCTTAAATTTTGACCTTGGGGAAACTTTTTTCCCAGGTCATGAATTTGTTATTTGGGAACAAATCCCCCAAATTTTTTTCTTTGACTTTTCCTTCCTACCCTGCCAAAGTTTTGCTTTTGTGAAAAATCCATACTTTAAAAGTCGGTATTTTTGTTTAAAAATTTTTTTTGGGCTGTTTTTTGAAAAAAACCAAAAATCCAAAAAAAAGCGGAAAGGGGTCCAAAATGCAAGATTTCCCCAAGGGGCCCATCCAGGAACCGCCCCCCCTAACCCCATTTCATACCCTCTCTAGACCCATTGGGCCGGTACTAAAGTGCCATTTTGAACCCCGGTTTCCTACTTTGTTTCCCGGGCCCCTTACGGACCTTCGAGGGGTTTTCGGCCAAGATTTGTTATTAACCCCCCAATTTCAAAAAAACCAAACGGGTTTTTAAAAAATTTACAAAAAACAAATTAAAAAGGGGGAAATTTTTTTGAAAAACCCCCTGGGCCAGGAAAGTTTTTAAAACAAAATGACCCCATGCCTAAAAAACAAATCATCAAAATGGATGAAGATTTAATTACTCTGATCAGGTGTAGCCAACCCCCTCCTTCTAAGAGGCCTAGGCAAGACATTGATTATGAATCTTCTGAACAGGATTCTATTTCTTCTGACTCTTCTAATGAACAGGATTTGTCTATTCCTACTTATGAGGACTCTGATGCAGAAGATTCCATCCCTTTTGCTTCTCCCCCTGAGGGTTTTTCTTTTGGGGAAACTTTACATACCTTAAGGGAACATTTCCACTGGGAAAGTCAGGATTTCTCTGAATCTAAAAAGAGACTTAGGGATTTTCTTCTTCTTCCTCAGCATAGGCCTTTGGCTATACCTCCTGCTCTAGACATTGTTGATGATGTTTTTTCAGAATCTAGTATGACTCCTGATTCTCTGCCTCCGGCTCCTTGTAAGCCAGACAGATACTACAGGGTTCTTGACTCCCACAAATTTATTTTCAAAAATCATATTGCTGATCCTGAAACCATTTCTCAGGATCCCAAGGGCATTAAGGCCTCTACTGCTAAAAATCCTACCCCTTCTGATAGAGATTCCATGGCACTGGATAGATGGGGTAAGAAGGTTTACACTTCTGCAACCTTGGCAATCAGGGCTTTAAACTGTCAATTTCATATGCTTAAATATCAACAGCATATAATGGGACTACTTAAACGGAAATTGATGTAATCTCTGACTGTGTGGAAAATAAAGATTTGCAGGATTTATTGCATTCAGTTGAACAAGTTGGAAAACATACTTTGCAATGTGGTTTTGATTCCTTGGAGGCCTCTTGCAGGGCTGCTGTAACTGGATCTGTGCTAAGAAGGCATACTTGGCTCAAAGAGCAAACTCTGCCTGACCATGTTAAAGCAAAATTGTCAGATGCTCCTTTATAACAGGACCATCTCTTTGGTAATAAGGCTGAAGAAGTGTTAAAAAAAGATGGAAGATGAAGCTAAATCTATGCAAACTGTGAAAGATTTCTTACAAGTGCAACCTCCAAGATGTAGTAGGCACTCGCCTACTAACAACTGGTCCTTCCCAGTCCCTTCGAGAGCCGCTCAAGTCAAATCCAGACATTCCAAAAGCTCCAGGTTTCAGTCACAAGGAACTTTTAGAACAAAACAATGGGGTGCCTCCACCTCCAAATCTGGAAGCAACAAGGCACCCCCCTATGGTAAACAGTCTCAATGACTTCCCTCTACAATCACCAAGCACTTAACCTTTTAGCCGCCCCTTTGGGGGGAAAACTGACACTTCACACACGAAACTGGCAACTTATTACCCAGGACAAATGGGTTTTAAAAATAGTATCCCAGGGATACAGATTTCATTTCCACATGTTGCCAATCCCAAACGGGTGGCCAGATCTGCCCTCAAATCAAAGGGCAGAGGCCCAGAAACAAGTTCTGTCCCCCATGAACATGGGGGCTATCCAACCAGTACCAGAAGAGGAAAAGGGACAAGGTTTCTATTCAAGACTTTTCCTGGTACCCAGAAAAGACAAATCATGTCGTCCAATCCTGGACTTGTCCACTCTAAACACATTTCTGGACATTCCAAAATTCAAGATCCTGACTCTTCAACAGCTACTACCTATGCTAGGCAAAGATGCCTGGTTGGTAACTCTAGAGTTAAAAGAGGCTGACCTGCATATCCCAATCAGTTATCTTGCAGAAGATACCTCCACTTCAAAGCAGGCTACTTGCATTACCAGTTCTCTACACTGCCCTTTGGCTTATCTACTGCGCCCAGGGTCTTCACAAAGTGCCTGGCTCCAGTAATTGCATTTTGCAGGCAAAGAAATTTTCAGATATATCCATACCTGGACGATTGTCTAATTCAGGCAGAAAACAAGGACATTCTTCTAAAGCATCTGGCATTTGTAAAAAGGGTTCTAACTTGTCTAGGGTACACCATAAACAAAAAGAAATCACAACTGGTACCCTCTCAAAAAATTACATTCCTGGGTGCAAGCTTGAATACAACTGCCCAGATGACTTGCCTTACGCCAGAAAAGCAAATTCAGTTAGTGACTTACTTCAAACAAGTGGACAAAAAACCCTGCTATCTGCAAGACAAATTCTGCAAGCCTTGGGGTTCATGGCCCCCTGCATTCTTCTAATACCATATGCAAAACTGCATATGAGGAAACTTCAGTGGTACTTAAAAAGTTTATGGAGCCAACATTGTCACAACCTGGAAACAATGATTCCTATTGTACCTTGCTTGTAGCTAGAGTTCCAATGGTGGGCAGAGGCCTGCCACCAAAACAAGGGACTGCCATTCACTCCACCCCTTGCCGCCCAAACCCTAACTACAGAGGCATCAGACTATGCTTGGGGGGCGCATCTGGCAGGAAAGTGCATTCAGGGCAAATGGAGCCCAAATCAAATGCACCTATATATCAATCAGAAAGTGATGCTAGCTGTACAGAATGCACTGACAGCCTTCAAGGACTACCTTCATCCAGGACAACTAATGATAAAGACAGACAACACCACAGTTATGTGGTACATAAACAAGCAGTGGGGTACACATTCCTACCCCCTTTGCAGACTAGCCATGGCATTGTGGAACACTGCCTTGACCTACCAAATACAACTACAAGCAAAATTCCTGCCAGGAAAGCTAAATACTCTGGCAGACGAACTAAGCAGTAATCTTATGGACCCACACAAATGGAAACTGGAACCACAAGTTTTCAACATGTTGGCACGCAAATGGAGGAGCCCAGACATAGTTCTGGGGTGAGGCAAAAAGATCTATCAGTTGGACAAATTCTGCACAAGAATTCATCACAGAAAAGCTTGGAAAGTGGATGCTCTATCATTCAGCTGGAAAAACCTATCAGTGTATGCTTTTCCCCCTCTGCCTCTGCTCTCCAAAGTTCTACTAAAAGTTGGACAGGACAAACCAAAAATGATTCTGATTGCTGCAGACTGGCCTCGCCAACACTGGTACCCACTCCTGCGCAATGTGTCATACCTTCCTCCGTGGCACCTGCCTCAGACACCTTACCTACTGTCTCAGCAGAACTACCAAATTCTGCACACTCTGCTGCAAACTTTGAATCTTGCAGCGTGGCTAATCGACTAATTTCACCCTTGCCATCCCTCAGCAAACCTGTGATGGATGTCATTTTGGAGGCTAGAAGGCCTAGTACTAGAAAATCTTATGCTGACAAATGGAAAAGATTATGTGCCTGGAACCAATCACAAGGAATAAGCACAACAATGCCCAGTATTCCTCAGATTCTGCAATATTTAACTGAGATGCTTCACAAGGGCCTATCTTTTTCTTCCATAAAAATCCATGCCTCTGCCATTTCAGCTCATTACAACACAGAACCTCCCCTCTTCTCTCATCCTCTGCTAAAGCAGTATCTCAGAGGGGCCAAAAATATAAGACCTCCCAGGAGAGTGCCAACTCCTGCTTGGGACCTCAATTTTGGGACCTCAGTTTTGTTTTGGAAAAACTCACTCTCCCTCCTTTTGAGCCAGCTGCTACTGTGGACCTAAAATTTCTCTCCTGGACGACAGCTTTCCTTTTAGCAGTCACTTCAGCTAGAAGGATTTCAGAATTACAGGCTCTTATGGCAGTGGAGCCTTTCATTATTTTTGATCCGGACAGGGTGGCTCTCAGGAACAATCCATCTTTCATGCCTGAGGTGGTATCCAGTGTGGCTCTTAATCAGACCATTCATTTGCCAACTTTCTTTCCCAATCCACAAAACAAGGGTGAGCGGATTCTGCATTCATTGGATGTACACAGACAACTTAGATTCTACTTAAACAGGACACAATCTCTAAGAAAATCTGAGCAACTATTGGTGGCATTTGCTGCAGGGGCATTGGGAAAGGCTATTTCAAAGCAGACTATTTCCAAATGGATAAGCCATTGTATTCGTTTCTTCTATATGCACCATGGTAAACCTGTCCCCAAGGGGATCAGATTTCATTCCACCAGGGCTGCATCTACTTCTGCAGCCTTTCTCAGAGGGGTTCCTACCAGAGACATTCTAGAAGCTGCTACCTGGAGCTCAGTTCATACGTTCACCAAACATTACCATTTACCTCTTTTCTCTAAATCCAGAGCTGGCTTTGCCACTGCTGTCCTGCAGGGCCTTATAGCTGCTCCTAATGCTGTATAAATCCATCCTCCCAACCATAGCTTTGGGATTCTACCCAAATGTAATGACTATAACAGTGAAACACAAAAAACATAGTACAGTTGTGTACACTTACCATAAATGTAGATGTTCGAGTGTATTCACTTGCAGTCCTGGTTACCCATCCTCCAGCCCCCTGTTTTTCTCTTACTATACCTCTCCTTTCTTTTACTATGCTTAAAAGCCTTTTTGGTGTAGTTGCTTTTGTTTGGAGGTATTTTTTTGTGTTTTAAATTATATACACGTGTGTGTGTGTGTGTGTGTGTGTGTGTGTGTATATATATATATATATATATATATATATATGTATATATATATATATATATATATATGTATATATGTATATATGTATATATATATATATATATAGATATATATGTATATATGTATATATATATATATATATATATATATATATATTGTTCCCCATTTGGGGGGCACCTGAGATCTGGGGCAAGAAAAACTGATGTAATGGAGTCGGCTCCATGTTTTATACCCTTGATGACCTGACATCATAGAAGAAGGGACAGCAATCGACGCAGGGCCCAAGACTTTTTAATCAGGCCGACTGAGAGCAACCTGCCAGCAGATTACCCAAATGTAATGACTGCAACAGTGAATGCACTTGAACATCTACATTTATGGTAAGTGTACGCAACTGTACTGTCTCAGCCGAGTGGTCAAGCCAAAATCTCCAGCACCCTCTCTATTCAACCAGTACTGTGTGGCCCTGCCCAAGTAGCTGACACACACACACTTTGAGATTTGATTTGTATACAAACACACAGACACTCCTGAGGAAGACTGTCACAGGTTCTCTAGCTATGCCCCCTTCTGCCCATACTGTACAGTAGTACCACCTGCCACCAACCACCCTTAGCTACTATAAAGGCCCTTACCAAAGGGTGTCCAATTCTACTATGTACTGTTACTATTATCCAAATGGTAAGTTGTGTCTAAGGCTATTTAGGAGTGGTCTATACAGTGTCACAAAATGCATATGCAAGTACCCCTAAGAGCTTAATTATTTCTACACAAAACCAGCCAGAATTAAAAGGTTTAAAAATATTCAGTAATAAATAATAAAAGCACAAGACCATACTCAACACAGTGACAATAGAGTTCAAAATCACATCACAGGAAGTACTTTAAAATAACATTGCAGAACAGTCTCGTATAAATACAGAAAACATCTAGACTACTCTTGCTATATTCCTATCTATCTCTAAGAGAAACTATGTTCTAAATAACTTACAGAGCAAGGCAAGAAGTGCTGGTGAGAGGTTTACATGTCCAGAACAAGATGCAAAATGCACTGACTCTCTCTCTGAGATGGTTCTTAACTAAATAATACACATTGCTGATAAAGCATCTCAGATTACATCATTCTTGTCACCTCTGCCTAAGTCTCCCAGGCTAGCAGGAACTTAAATTTTAACATGTCTTTGTTGAAAATACTTCGCTCTCAGAAGTTGACAATTCTCTCTTAGAAGCTTGCTTGAAACTGAAAGTCATAAAACAATTACCTTGGAAACCTGTAATTACGTCTGTTTCCAGACAGTAGAAAGAAGCCTCTAGCTTAGACATCCCGTCTCTTAGCTGAGATAAACTAACTTTATAACCATTATAAAACTTTTACTTATCAACTTACTTTCTCAGAGTTTTTGCAAGTTAACTCTGCATGTCCCAATTTCTACTGACACCATACATTTGCATTGACGTATAGTTTGTACACATTTTTGCTCTTTTCCAGCATGGCGCACTGTGGTTACAATCTTGAAGCTCAGTACAGAACATATAGTTTTCTTACATTTTTAAGGCAAGCATACAAATCATATTACTAAATGATGCACAGTTATTTACAAAATGTTATCTAGCTGGGCTGGCAGTGTCACATTTCTATATAAATACTATTAATATTTTCAAGTGACGTACAATTATTTACAAAATTCCAGCTACCTGGGTTGGCAGCATCTCAGTTTATCACAGTCTGATTCATACTCTTTTTACTACTTCTGATAACATTTTCTTAATTTGCACAGTCAATTGTTTAGTTCTGTAATGCAAATTTATGATTACCTTCATTTGGGCAGAGCTTGACTGTTCATTTCAAAATGAGCAAATTCTTTTGATTACATTTCTTTCCTTTTTTGCATTTACCACAGCTTCTAAGAAGCTGAGCAAATGCAGAGAATTACTTCTCACACTTACAGCTATCGCTAGTAAACAAGGCTTGAATTTTCAACTGCACTGTGCTTTCCTATGCATCTTATAACTCTGTTAACGTAATAACACAGCCTCACTTTTTCTCATTTAACCTTTATATTCTATTCACATTTATTGATTATTTTAACTGTATACTTCTAATTTCAGTCACTCTGCACAGCTTTTGGCAAGGTCAGGTCTACATCTTTTAATCAATTTCCTTTTTCTTATGATTTTCTTTACCATAAATGATTTTGTCTATTCTTAATGAATCATGCAACTCGCCAAATCCACAGTCTTTTGGTGTGATTCCTCAGCTCATTAATATACGCATCTTTAGTCTCTGTAGGACCTTTTGCCCAGGTAAAGAAGAAATGGAGAATAAATGGCAACCTCTTTCTAAGCTTAGAATAATTCTGGACGTTTCAGTAATTGCTACTGTTCTTTTCACAAAGAAAGGTAAAATAGTAAATACTTTGAAGGCTTCTCCCTCAGAGACCTGCAGAAGAATGGCATGTTGTAGTTTTTTAGGCTTTTCAGATTTCTGGATTCAGCACTTCTGTTTTTTATGCTAAGTTCTTCTACAGTGTGATAAGTGCCAGTGGTTGCAGCAGCTAGTCCATGTTTCTAACTACAGGTTCTGTTTCTGTACTTTTAAACATGTAGGCATTCAAAACCTCTCCTGTGTACAGTTCTTCAGCTCTGATACCATATAACAGTTGAATGTTTGTTAGTATGCTTAATAAACACAGACACTTTGGATGTGCTTCCAACCTTCATAACTGTTTTACTTTGACTGTTTCTAGAAAGAAATAATGCTAGATGACTTGCACTTCCTGCAGCTAGTCATTGCCATTTAAAAATATCTACCTTTATAAGCTACAGACATTAAAGCAGGGCATGAAAAGTGCTGTCGGTATACTTGCATGTAGACTTGAAATTTACAGTAATGGAAGGTATCAAGGATGGGTAGCAGGTTTAGTGTAGACCAGCAGTAAAGGCTGTCATATAGAGCTATAGCATGTGGTTCACTGGATGCAGAAAAGAATGAGAACATGCAGGCTGCGAGCATAGAGAAGAGTGTTAGTGATGTAGAAGTATGTCAGCTGTAAACTGCGAGGTGCTCACTTCCAGGATAAAAGGGAATAGGAAATTGTTGAACTTCTAGTGGAAGCTGGGTTGAGGCAGGATATAAGAAGAATGTGGCATTGAGCCGGTTTCCAGCATAGAAAGACTAGAAGTAAGAAAAATAGATAACTCTGATCATGTAGGCATGAGAGTGATAGGCTCTGGAGCATAGGTGGGGAAGGTAAGGAGGATAGAAGGTGTGCTTCTGCAAGAAAGTAGGTTTAAACTGGATGTAGAGGAACACGTGACCCTGTCTAGAAGTAGAAGGACAAGTACGGTAAGATGAAGCAGGTAGCAAGGCTAGTGAGTAAAGGAAGACTGCTGGGTAAAATGTCTTATGCACAAGGATAAGAAGCATGGGATGGAGATAAACTGGGGGAAAAGTGTGCAAAACTGGCAAGAAATGGACAACAGAGGTCATAATTAAACATGTTCTGTAGTCCTATCTCGCCTTCATTCTTACACATGGGTTTGGAGCCGATCCTCGGCTCCGACTCAGCATTTTTACAAGCTCAAAGTCTTCTAGTTGGCTCATGGCTAGGTAGGTATTCCATGGTGCACCAGTACAATCCCCAGATCTCGTGTGCCACGTCGACTAGTTCGGATGTGCTTCTTCTTGACTGTGGCTGCCTAAAACATTTTGCTATTTTTTTGGCTAACTTGTGCTGTTTTTTAAATTTAGATAGGTTCATATAGCTTTTGCGAGTGTCATTTCTGTAGTTAGTTTAGCTATTTACTGTGTATTTTTCCTGTGTGGATAATTATTGCTGAGAACTGTTGGTGTTATCGTTCTCATTGGTATCCTGTGTGCCAGTTAGTTTCTCTCTGGGCTTTTGCCCTAAGTTTTTCTAGTAGTTTACATATTGTTGATTAGTAGTAGTTTTAGGTGCCTTTGCGCTTAGTTTAACTGTGTGTGCGGTACTTTGTATAACTTAGATAAGCATTCTCTGTGTGCTGTGTTGTTAGCTTAAACTAGCTTTTTCTTGCGGAGTTCTCCACATAGTTGTATTGTATTTGCAATTAGAACAGGATTTCTGACCTTCATTCTCTATCTCTGAGTTGTTGGAGTTTTTTTTTCCTGTGTGTGCGCGATTGGCTAAATTTGTCATTTCTAACCCCTTTCCTCTTCTAGGTCTGTTTTAGGTAGAGGACCTAGGTTTCTCCCTTCTCCTTCTACCCAGGGCTAGGCCCATTTAAGTTAGAGGACTTAGTCCTTTCTCTCTCTCTTTTTTTCCTCTCTGTGTGTCTGATTGGCTTAATCTTCTGTGAGATGTCTAAGGAAGTCAAAGACCATAAGCCCTCTGGGTTTAAAAAAATGTGTGAAATGTTTGCAGAAGATGTCTATAACGGATGGCCACAGTAACTGTGTATACTGTCTAGGGGCCATCCATTTACAAGAAACGTGTCTGTTTTGTCACTCATTTAGTGCCAGGGTATTGCAGGAGAGAAAGAATAAACTTTTATTAAAACGTCTCCTTAAACCCTCCTTTGAGGAAGAGCTGGCCAGCTCTTCCTCCTCTTCTCACTCGCATAGATCCAAAAAGGAAAAATCAAAACCTAAGAGGCATTCCCTGGCGCCAGCTGGTGCATCGGAACCGCCTCTCAAAATTTCTAAAACTGACAAGTCTGCTTCCTCCTTGACTCCACTGAGCTCGGAGCCGATCGGAGTTACTACTGCTATGGCTACAGTGATGGCACCAGGCAGTTCGGAGCCGACCACTGATAGCAGACATTGGAGCCGGTCTACGGATCCTTTGCCGGTCTCCCCTACATTAAGGTCCCCCATACTAAAAAGATCTAGATCTCCCACACTGTCTTCCAGATCTTCCAGGAGCTTATCGGAAGAAGATGTGGAGAGAGTAGTGCTTAGACTCCTGAAGTCATCTGCCTTATCTAAAATGCTGTTGGCTCTGACCCAGTCATTTCCGGAGCCACTTGAGTCCGTTATCCCTTCTGTGATTCCTCCTCCAAGCCATGCTGACTTTTCGGAGCCGGAGTGCTCTGTACCACTGGTGGAACCCTCGGTTCCAGCTCCCCCTGGGGTTGTCTCGGAGCAGAGTTCCGCTCCAACACCTTCGGTGCCATCCATGGTGTCTAGGAGCCGAAGCTCCCCAGTCTGCCCCGACAGGGATGCCTGGAACCGGACCTCTTCGGTTCTGAGCCTTCCTCTCGGTGCGTCAGATAGGGTGAGCTAACACCCTGCATCTATCTCGGAGCCGATGGCTCTGTAGCCGATGGCATCCTCCGTCTCCTCGGAGCCGGGGAGGTCTTTGGTGCAGTAGAGGTCAGCCTTTGAGATGATGAGTGTGCTGTCCCGATCATCAGCTCCACCCAGGAGTACCGACACTCTTCCCTCTCGTGCACCTACTCCCTCTCTGGACAGCAGAGACCCGCAGCCTCAGGAGCCTCTGGCTGATGACCCCCATTCTTCCGAGACTTCCCCGAAATACCCTTCCGAGGAGCCCCCATGGAAGAGGACATGCAAGAGAAAGCATGTAGACTCCCAGGATGAGTCTCTTACCTCCGACACCGACCTCGAGGAGTCAGAAGGGTCCCCCAAGTTATCCTCTGATGTTGTCTCCTTTGTAGACATCTTGGAGATCCTTAAGAAAAGGTGTAGCTGGCCCACTGCTACCCCTTCTGATGAGGAGTTGGTGTACCTGAAGGCTTTCGGGTCTCAACCTTCAGCCTCTTGGGTGTCTCACCCTTTGACGAACTGCTAGAGCTTGTTAGTTGAAAGGTGTGGGCGACTCCTGATGCCATGGAGCCAGTCCCCAGGAGACCAAATAAATTTCTGTCAGCTTCCAAGGAGAAGGAATTTGTGTCAAAGGGTGTTCCCATAGATGCCATGGGGGTGGCGGCGACCACTAAGAAGGAGCTAGTGGAGACTTCTGTCCATCCATCGAATAAAGAGTCTCGAACAGTGGACAGATACGGGAAGTGTATCTTTTCGTCAGTGGCATTTACTCTTAGATCACTGAACTACCTAACACACTTCACAAGGCTTCAGAGAGATCTCCTTAAGGAGTTAGGAGAGACTCTACAAGGTACATCCACTGAGGAAGTCCCTGAGAAGGTGTCTGCTCAGTTGTCCACCTTGAATTATATTGTCAACTTGTCCATGAGGCTGATCTCTTATGCAGCCGATGGAGTGAGCAGGGCAGCGGGTTCAGGAGTTTCCCTAAGGAGGCACTCCTGGATGTGCTTGTGTAATTTTGCGGAGCCGTTCAAGTCTACCTTTACCAATGCCCCCTTTGACGGTTCTTCATTGTTTGGACCTAAGGTAAAGGACACTCTCACCTGGTGCAAGCAAGAAGGAAAAACACTCTCTGCCGTGGGAGTACATTTTACCGTCCCCTCTAGACCGTATCCCAAGGGTTAGAGAGGTGGTAAAATGTGGTTCAAGAAGTCCCAGAGGTTTTTCCAGGATGCACAGGGTGACTCCTTCTTCAGAGGCAGAGGAGGAGGAGGAAATGGTAGACGTCGCCCTTGAGGCAGGGGCAGACTGCAAAACCAGAGACGCTGTGATTCGTTTCGGGGCCAGCCCTACCAGCGCTCCTGATGTGGGGCCCGACTGTGCTTCTCTAGAGCCGGTCAGGGGTCGCATTTCTTTCTATCCGGAAGCCTGGCTAGACAGATGGGTACAAAGAATTATCACCAGAGGTTATTCCATACCCTTTTCTCTGCCACCGCATGTACCCAAGAGGATCCCAGATGTTCCACCCAATCACAGGGATCAAGCAACTGTAGAAGTCAACAAGTTGCTCGCAAACAGAGTCATCCAATCCATCCCCGCAGACCAGTTAGGATTCGGAACTTACTTCAGATTCTTTTTAGTGCCAAAACGTACAGGGGACTGGAGGCCCATCTTGGACTTCAGCAAATTAAATGAATCCGTAAAGAAGGACAAGTTCCGGATGGTGACACTGCAGTGTATACTCCCCTTACTAGAGAAAGACACTTGGATGTGCTCAGTAGACCTCCAAGACGCTTACTACCACATAAAAATTGACAGGGCGTCGAGGAGTCATCTATGCTTCTGACTGTGAGCCAGTCACAACCAGTTTCGTGCTCTGCCCTTTGGTCTCACCACAGCCCCCAGGGTGTTCAACAAGTGTATGGCAGTAGTGACAGCTCACCTGAGATGTCTAGGATTCCAGGTGTTTCCATATCTGGACGACTGACTTTTGACCGCCCCCACCAGGCATCTACGTCTTCAGACCAGGCATGCCACTATTCAACTTTGTGCCCAGTTGGGAATTACTATAAATTGGGAAAAATTTGCCTTATCACCCTCTCAATTTGTGACTTTTATAGGTGCAGAAATAGACACAGTAGCCATGTTGGGATCGCCTTCCAGTAAAAAGGACACAGAATCTTGTACTACAAATTCACCGTCTTCTCTCTCTCTGAAAAGTCAAGGCCAAGACTGTTCTGAAGGGGACCATGGCTTCTACCATACTACTAGTGCCATTAGCCAGACTACACATGCGGATTCTTCAGTGGCTTTTGTCATCCCAGTGGTCCTTCCAACAACTGCCCTTAACTCACCACAGTCTGTTAAGAGTCTTGCAAGAAGGACCTCAGTTGATGGATTCAACCCAATCCATTAACTACGGGCACTCCATTCCTCCCTTGCCAACCCGTTGCCACTGTGACCACAGATGCCTCACAGATAGGGTGAGGGGGCATTATCTAGGCAAGACTGTCCAAGGCACATGGCAAGATCATGAGCCCCACCTGCATATCAGTGTTTTAGAGATGAGGGCGGTGCTCCTGGCGTTGCAAGCACTTTACGACCTTCTTCCTCTTGGGACAATTGCAATACAATCAGACAACATGTCGGTAGTATGGTATCTCAACAAACAAGGTGGAACTAGATCATACCCACTCTGTCGAGAGGCCATTCGGGTTTGAAAATGGGCGATATCTTCCCAGCGCTTTCTGTTAGCGATGCACATCCCAGGGACAACCAACGTGGTAGCCGACAAACTCATCTGGGCAGTTTTGACGCCTCACGAGTGGTCTCTGAAGCAGGAAATAGCGGAGCAGATTTTCTGCAGATGGGGACAGCCTTGCTGCAATCTTTTTGCCAGCCCGATCAATGCCAAATGCAGCAGCTATTTCTCCCTCATCCCCCTTCCGGGGGAGTCACTGAGAGATGCACTTGTTCACGATTGGCCTCTGGATCTCCTTTATGCTTTCCCACCCTTTCCTCTCATATCCAAGGTTATTCAGAAAGCGAAACTGCTGGGAAGCAAACTGATCCTCATTACTCCTTACTGGCCTTCTCAAGTTTGGTTCCCCTTTCTCGGGTCTCGCCTATTAGACGATCCATGGACTCTGGACCCAGTGCCAGATCTCTTGATGCACATGCCAGACTCTCTTCATCCCAGCTTACACACCCTCAGTTTGACAGCTTGGCTGCTCCAGTTCCATCCCTAGTCAGGCTTCATCATTTCTCACCTTCTGTGACTCGTATCCCTTACATCTTCTCATAAACCCTCCACTAGGAAATTATACACCAGTAAATGGAGGAGGCTTTCTATCTGGGCTGAGGAAAGGAATGTTGACCCTTATACTGCATCTGTTCCAGTGGCATTGGAATTCTTGTCTGAACTTTTCCACCAGGGATCTGCGGCTGCCATAATCGGGGTTCAGTTGGCAGTGATTTCCAATTTTCATTTGGGTCAACAGGATTCTAATCTGATGTCACATAGGTTGTGCAAGACCTTCCTTAAAGGTGCCACTTTAAGACCCCCCCCCACTTCAGGAACCGGTTGCTTCATGGGACTTCTGTATTATCCAAATTAACATCTCCACCTTTTGAGCCAGCCCATTTGTCTGCTTTGAAATTTCTGTCTTGGAAGACTTTGTTTCTGGTGGCAATCACATTTGTTAGTGCTTGTAACTCAGAAACCCCTCTATCTGTCAAACCCCCGTATTTGATATTTCACAAAGACAGAGTATCTCTTTGTACTAATCCATCCTTTGTCTTCAAGGTCTGCTCCCATAACACTTTGAACCAATCCATAGAGCTTCCGGTGTTCTTCCCTAATCATTCCAGCGCAGCAGAATACAGAATGTGAAGTTGTTCGATCTCGCCGTTCATTCTTCACTGATGGGTTCGGAGCCGACTAGCAAGCTCAAAGTTTTCCAGTAGCTCGAGACCTAGCCCCTTATCCCACAATGCACTGCTGGAATTACCTCAGATCTCTTACCGCAGCTGACGCCATTACATCAGTCTTTCTTGCCGTGCGGTGCCCGAAGCAGAAGCAGTTCGCAAGTGCCAGTCGGCCGACTCCTGAAATTTTTGTTTGAGTTTCAGAACCAAAGTCTTCAACTTAAAGCTAAGTACCCCATTGGGGAAACTTTTTCTTGCTCCTTTCCGATATCAGTAAAAGTTAATAATTGCATTACTTGTGGAAAGCAAATACCTCATAAAGATTTTCATTCGTACTGTATTCCTTGCCTAGGCCCTGCCCACGACGTGCCTTGCTGTCGGTTTTGTGCTTTATTTAATCAGTGCACTATCCATCGTCGGTACATTTTTGCCCCTAAATATTTCGGTTCTCAGTTTAATTATCCAGAAATGTCGTCTGTTAGCCTTCCGACTACCGGGATTCTGAAAAAAACGCAAAGATAAAGACAGAGACAGACCGCCGAGGTCCAAAACTGTCGACGACACTTCTCCTAAGCCAGTCGCCAGTTTGCCGGTACTCAGTGAGGCACTTTCGCAGCCCCTGATACCCGCTACTTCTGATTCTCAGGCCTCTACTAGACCCATTCTGAGTCTGGTATGCCGCGAGATACCTCAACTATGGAACCCATGGATGTCTCTGCCTTGGATGGGTCCAGAGCCGCTGTGCAGGCACCGGCTTCTGGGGGTGTATTCAGGCCTACAGACTTGCATATTAAATCGACACCACCTTCATTACCAAGGCCTAAATCTCGATCCATGTCTAAAAAAAACGACGCCCAGGCCATATGCTCAGGCCCCTATGCCTAAAAAACAAATGATCAAAATGGCTGAAGATCTAATTATTCTAATCAGGGGTAGTCAACCCCCATCCCCCACCTCTAAGAGGCCTAGGGCTGAGCTTGATTATGAATCTTCTGACTAGGATTCTGTTTCTTCTGATGACCTGGATTTGTCCATACCTACTTATGAGGTTTCTGATGCAGAGGATTCCATTCCCTCTGCTTCTCCTCCTGAGGATTTTTCTTTTGGGGAAACTTTACATACTTTAAGGGAGCATTTTCACTGGGAAAGCTAGGAATTTTCTGATTCAAAAAAGAGGCTTTGGGATTTCCTTCTTCCTCGGCATAGGCCTTTGGCTATACCTCCTGTACTAGACATTGTTGATGATGTGTTCTCGGAATCCAGTTTGGCCCCTGATTCCCTGCCTCTTTGGTCCTCTTCAAAACAAACCTTGACGATTGGATGGGAGAAAGGATATTCACCCCGGGGATCATGTCAGTCGCCCTGCTAGACAGGGGTCCAGGGAAGTAAATAGTGTGGGAAGAAATAGCCAGGGAATTGTTATGGCTAGGCTTGTATAGGCCCTAGGGCTGATAGCCTAGTACCAACCTATGAACCTAAGCCTACGGCTCCTAGTAAACCTGACAGATACTACAGGGTTCCTGAGTCCCACAAGTTCCTTTTCAAAAATCCTGTTGCAGATCCAGAGACCATTTCTCAAGGGCCCAAGGGCATTAAGGCTTCTACTGCTAAAAATCCTACCCCTTCTGATAGAGACTCAGAGCTTTAAACTGTCAATTTCATATGTTAAAATATCAACAGCATATTATTGAACTGCTTAAACAGAAAATTATGTTGATTCCTGACTGTGTGGAAAATAAAGATTTACAGGATTTAATGCATTCTGCTGAACAAGTTGGAAAACATACTTTTCAATGTGTTTTGATTCTTTAGAGGCCTCTTGCAGGGCTGCTGTTACTGGGTCTGTGCTTAGAAGGCATGCTTGGCTTAAGGAGCTATCTTTGCCTGGTCATGTTAAAGCTAAATTGTTGGATGCTCCTTTAAATAAGGACTGCCTGTTTGGCAATAAGGCTGAAGAGGTTCTTAAAAAGATGGAATATCAAGCTAAATCTATGCAAACTGTTAGACTTTTTACAAGTGCAATCTCCAAGATTTAGTAGGCACTGGCCTACTAAGAATTGGTCCTTTTCAGTCCCTTTCAGGTCCTCTCAAGCTAAACCCAGACACAGCAAAAAACCCAGGTTTCAGTCCCAGGGGACTCTCAGAACTAAGCAGTGGGAGGCCTCCACTTCCAAATCTGGAAATAACAAGACACCCCCCTATGGTAAACAGTCTTAGTGACTTCCTTTTAAACTTCCCAAGCACTTATCTTTTGACTGCCCCTTTGGGGGGAAAGATTGGTCTTCATGCAAAGAACTGAGAACTCGTAACCCATGTCCCAGGGATACAGATTTCATTTCCACATGTTGCCAACACCAAACGGGTGGCCAGACCTGCCCCCAAGTCAGTGGGCAGAGGCTCAAAAACAAGTACTTTCCCTTTTAAGCATGGGGGCTATTCAACTGGTACCAGAAGAGGAAAAGGGACAAGGTTTCTATTCCAGGCTTTTTCTGGTACCCAGAAAAGACAAATCATGGTGTCCAATCCTAGAACTGTCTACTCTAAACACCTTTCTGGAGATTCCAAAATTCAAGATGCTGACTCTTCACCAATTACTTCCTATGCTAGGCAAAGATGCCTGGTTGGCAACTCTAGATTTAAAAGAAGCATACCTGCACATCCCAATCAGGGAATCTTGCAGAAGATACGTACGCTTCAAAGCAGGCTACTTGCATTATCAGTTCTCTGCACTGCCCTTTGGCTTGTCTACTGCGCCCAGGGTATTCACAAAGTGCCTGGCTCCAGTTATTGCAGTTTGCAGGCAAAGAAATATTCAAATATATCCATACCTGGACGATTGTCTAATTCAGGCAGAAAACCAGGGCATACTTTTAAATCATTTGGCATTTGTAAAAAGGGTTCTAACTTGTCTGGGGTACACCATGAACGAAAATAAATCACAGCTGGTATCCTGTCGTCAGATTACATTCCTGGGTGCAAGCTTGAATATAACTGCCCAGCTGGCTTTCCTCATGCCAGAAAAGCAAATTCATTTGGTAACTTACTTCAAACAAGTGGCCACAAAAACTCTGCTATCTGCAAGACAAATACTGCAAGCCTTGGGGTTCATGGCCTCCTCCATTTTTCTACAGTGGCATCTAAAAAGTCTAAGGAGTCAGCATTATCACAGCCGGGAAACAATGATTCCTGTCATACCTTGCCAACGCCTAGAGTTCCTATGGTGGGCAGAGGCCTGCCACCAAAACAAGGGACTACCATGCACACTACCCCCTGCCGCCCAAACCCATACTACAGATGCATCAGACTATGCATGGGGGGCTCACCTGGCAGGGAAGTGCATTCAGGGCAAATGGAACCCAAATCAAATGCACCTACATATCAGTCAAAAAGAAATGATAGCTGTACAGAATGCTTTGACAGCCTTCAAGGAGTACATTCTTCCAGGACAACTAATGGTAAAGATGGACAACACCACAGTTAAGTGGTACATAAACAAGCAGGGGGGGTATACATTCCTACCCCCTCTGCAGACTAGCAATGGCATTGTGGAACACAGCCTTGAGCTACCAAGTGCACCTACAAGCTCAATTCCTGCCAGGAAAATTGAGTACACTGGCAGACAGACCAAGTAGAAACCTCATGGACACACACGAGTGGAAATTGGAACCACGGATTTTCAACATGTTGACAAGCAAATGGGGGAGCCCAGACATAGATCTATTTGCCTCCCCCCAGAACTACCAGTTGGATACATTTTGCACAAGTTCTCCCCACAAACAACCCTGGAAAGTGGATGCTCTGTCCTTCAGATGGAAAAACCTATCAGTCTATGCCTTTCCCCCTCTGCCTCTGCTCTCCAAAGTTCTACTAAAAATCAAACGGGACAAACCAAGGATGATTTTGATTGCTCCAGACTGGCCGCACCAACACTGGTACCCCCTCCTGTGCACTGTGTCGCAAATATCTCCATGGCACCTGCCTCAGACCCCTTCCTTGCTGTCTCAGCAGTAGAACCAAATTCTGCACCCTCCGCTTCCAACATTGAACCTTGCAGCCTGGCTAATCGCTTAAACTCACCCTTATCATCCCTCAGCAAACATGTGATGGATATCATCTTGGAGGCAAGGAGAGCTAGTACTAGAAATTCTTATGCTGACAAATGGAAAAGATTCTGTGCCTGGAACCAATCTTTAGGGATGAGCACAGCAGCACCCAATTTACCTCAGATTTTGCAATACTTAACTGAGATGCTTCACAAGGGCCTGTCTTTTTTCCTCCATTAAAATCGATGCCTCAGCTATTTCAGCTCATTATAACACAGAACCTCCCCTCTTCTCTCATCCTCTGCTCAAGCAGTATCTCAGAGGGGCAAAAAACTTGAGACCACCCAGGAGAGCTCCTACCCCTGCCTGGGACCTTAACTTTGTTTTGGAGAAACTCACTCTACCTCCTTTCGAGCCAGCTACTACTGCATAGTTAAACTTTCTTGAAAAACAGCCTTCCTTTTAGCAATCACTTAAGCTAGAAGGATATCTGAATTACAGGCCCTTATGGCACTGGAGCCTTTCATCATCTTTCATGTGGACAGGGTATCTCTCAGGACCAATCCATCCCTCATGCCCAATGTGGTTTCCAGTGTGGCTCTTAATCAGTCCATTCATTTTCCAACCTTCTTTCCCAATCCACAGAACAAAGGGGAATGGATTCTGCATTCCTTGGATGTGCACAGACAACTTAGATTCTACTTGGGCAGGACTAAATCTCGCAGAAAATCTAAACAACTGCAGGTAGCATTTGCTGCAGGGGCAGAGGGGAAGGCTATTTCAGAACAAACCATTTCTAAATGGATAAGCCATTGCATTCATTTCTGCTATAAACACCATGGAAAACCTATCCCCCAGGGGATCAGATCTCACTCCACCAGGGCTGCATCTACTTCTGCAGCCTTTCTCAGAGGTATTCCTACCAGGGACATCCTAGAAGCTGCTACCTGGAGCTCTGTGCATACTTTCACCAAGCATTATCATTTACCAATTTTCTCTAAATACAGAGCTGGCTTTGCCACTGCTGTCTTGCAGGGCCTTATAGCTGGCCCTAATGCTGTATAAACTCCTCCTCCCCAACCATAGCTTTGGGAATCTACCCAAATGTAATGACTGCAACAGTGAAACATGAAGAACATAGTACAGTTGTATACACTTACCATAAATGTAGATGTTCGAGTGTATTCATTGTTGCAGTCCTGGTTACCCTCCTTCCAGCCCCCTAGTTTTTTCTGGCTATACCTCTACTTTCCTTTACTATGCTTAAAAGCCTTTTTGGTGTATTTGCTTTTTTGTTGGAGGTATACTTTTGTGTTTTTATGTTTATATGCTCCCCTTTAGGGGGGCACCTGACATCTGGGGCAAGAAAAACTGATGTAATGACGTCGGCTGCATGTTTTATTCCCCTGAGACCTGACGTCATGGAAGAAGGGACAGCAGCCGACACAGGACCAAAGTCTTTGTTAATCAGGCCGGCTGAGGGCAACCTGCCAGCAGATTACCCAAATGTAATGACTGCAACAGTGAATAGACTCTAACATCTACATTTATGGTAAGTGTACACAACTGTACTTTTGGCAGAGAAGGATGCCATAGAGGAGGCCAATGAGGTGATGATGGTGATAAAGCTTGTGAAAGAGCAGTTAGACAAAATTATGGGGGCCATTTTCTAGGTCAGCTAGTAGATGATGGTGTTGAAAAGACAAAGCTGTGTTATCTTTCCTTTGGTACCAGAGTGGAGAAGCAGCTGTAGGATGGTACTGGTATTCTGTGTGCACAATGGTGGATTCAGGAAAGCGCTGGATACTACCATACTGGTCAGCCTTGCTTCCTTGTCACTGATAGTAAAGAAAGTAATTTTGGATAGTATCTAGTCCAGTTCCAGAATCTGCACTGACTAGTAATGGAGAATAGCATAAGTCCATGCCAAGTTAACCCGATCCATTCATTTTAGTGGTCACTGTCAAGGTTAACATGGGCATCAAGCATGTGGATGTAGTGCGTCTAGATTTCATTAAAGCCATTGGTAGTTTGCCTCACAGGAGATTTGAGAGAAAGATAATGAGCATGAAGATAACATCTCTGTTGATGAAGTGGGCAGGAAACTGGTTGGGGTGAAGGCAGAAGATAGTAGCTGGGATAGAATTGTCAAGGAGCAAGCCATAGACTTGGGTGCAATTGAGCTCAGTAATGGGTTTGTCATTTTCAGCAAATTGTTGTCACCATCACACAGGGGCTTTGCCTTTTTATGAAATGTTAATATTGGAGCCATAGTCAGTAGTGGGGAAGACTACATTCAGCGTGATCTTTTCTCTCTTACAGGGTGGACAAGCAGCTGGATGCTGGGCTTCAGAGCAGAAAAATGCTAAGTTGCCCAGTGTAGTTGGGAGAGTAGTCAAGATGTGTTGTGCTACCAGGAATGAAAGGGGAGACGAAGGTTATGGTGCTACAGTCATCCTCACAAAGTCATGCTGTATTTGCTGAAAGGGTAGCGCAAAGATCCGCCAGATGCTTGGGTACATTGCCAAGGCTGTGAATTATGTGATGGAAATACTATCCTTCTATTATGAAGAGGCCTTCTGTAGTCCATTTTGTTAAGTTCTGGAAGATGTATCTGGAGAGGAACAAGTCGCTGGTTTCGTGTACAGTTTTGGTTTAACAAGCAGCTAAGATAGATAGGTGACATGAAATAAGGGCTGAAAGCAGTTGGAGTGTAAACACTGAGGGAAAGAAACAAATGTGACTTACTATTTACAGATGCACTGAATTATCCAATGGGCAGCGTGCTCTGAAGAATTAGTGTTAACCCACACTTTAATCTGCCAGCTATGCTTCTTTCTTCGAAGCCTGTCCTTCCTCTAACTTAAGAAATGTTACTTAATGAAGAGGGTGATTGGTGGAACTGGAGTGCAGATATGTGAAAGTGAGGAATATATGAGCAACAGCATAGTACTAACTGTAAAACATGGACATGTTATTTGTATGCATGCTCCCATAACATATGAACTTGCTTTTAAAATGTTTGGTGACTGCTGGCTTCAGAATTGAACGGCTGTGCATTTGCTGGCAGACTTTTACTGCGTCTGATAGTTGTGTTGGTGGCATGGAGTGAGTGGGTGACCTGTCATGTGTTGCTTTGAGGTTTTCTGGTAGCAGGATTCAACTAATAAAATTCGCTTCCTGAGATCAGTTAATGCTGTTACTATTTTCTGCCTTCATCTCAACCAGACTTTTTCTGCCCTTAGCATTATTAGAATAAACCCTAGTTGCCATCTTCTACAAACACACGTGAGTAATCTCTTTCCCCTCCAGCTGTTTTTATTTTCTTTTTGCTATTCAGCAGGAAAAGTGCACAGCATCTGATCTTTATCACAATGGTATTGCATACTGTTGAGCATTTTGTGTGGTAAGCAAGTATTGCTGACTGGCACACAGTGTTCCCATTTGTCTGGGACCAGAATATAGTTTGTTTTTGTGCTTAATTTGCTGCTATTTTATCACAGCCACATGGATTCGAACATTACAGCTATATGTTTAGCTGAAAAGCTTTCTTGTGTGAGACTTTAAAAAAAAAAAAAAGAAGGAAAGAAAGACACAAGTGATTGGGCTAGACCAAGGAATCCCAAGATAAGTGTACAGCTAGGTCTTCCTGTGACTCTGCCTGTGGTTCATAGATGTCCAGATCCTCCTCAGACCCTTCTTTCTGTAAATGTGTTGCATTCCCTCTTCTATCGCTCCCCGTGGTGCAGGCCTCACCAACTTCTTATGAAACTTGGTGGTTTCATTCCTGGTGGTACCCACTCGTGCTTCCAAATTAATGCCCTATCCTGCTTCTCTGGCTTCACAGCTATTGACTCATAGGTGTTAAACCTGCTGCTTTTTACACATTTTTAGTATGAAGACCAGCCTTTTTGAAGTACCCAACCCCCCCACACACACACACACACACCTTTGCAGTAGCTCTCAAGTGCTGGGCATTAGACATCAGGATCCATTATCTGACATATATTGTCTACTTTTATTTATTTTTTGAAGTGTGATGATAGAGCATGAGCCCTTTTTCAGCAGAGGCCCAGGGAGAAAAGCTCCAGTACAGAAAACACTGAAATGTACAAATAATTGAAATGATGGAGGCTAAACAAGATTTAACTAACAATCCAATCAGAAGCCGTATGTAAAACTTATGAAATGTTGATCAGCTTACTGACTATAAGTTAAAAGGATATTTTGCAGGCTCAGGTTCCTGATGCATTCACCACTGCCCTATATATATAGTTAGGATGACCTTTGGACTGTGCTGATGTAGTTAGGAGGACAGTAGGCACAAAAGATGACCAAGCACGGTTGTCTTGTAATTGTGTTTCCTTTCCATCCCACCAGTGTCCATAACTAGCTTTCATAGGGAGAACCCAATGGATTTCTAGTCTGTTGCGTTAACCACTCAGTCATTTTCCTGACACTCTTCTGTGCAAGTGCAGTCTGACCTGGTGCAAAATGGATTTTTAAGTCCAGATGGTCATGGCTAGTGTCCGTGTCCTATCTTTATGACACCCCTTTGGCAAGTGTTGCATGACTAGAGGAAAAGTTCAGTGTTAAATAAAAAAAAAAATGCTTTCTAGCATATCCTCCCAGGCCACTGTATTTCATTTCAGTATGTTACTAGAAAAGACTGGGGATGTGAGACCCAGCTTGGATATCAGCATGCTTGATCTGTTGTAGCAAAGTAAATTTTTTGCATGGTCACTCTGTTATGCATTTTTTTCCCTCAAAGTAAGGAAATGAATCATGGTTATTTACAAAACATCCCAGTTTAGGCTTTTGTGGTAAGTCTTATCTTCATAAGATATGCTATTGGAAACTGGTCTAATAAAGGGTTTTATTCTGCCCCACTGATTTCAGAACATTATTTACCTCATCAGTCCAGTCTCATATTAGTTCTTTATTTCCTGGGACTCTTGTCAGCTTCATTCTCTGTAATTTTCATGACATACTCCCATATAAAAATACTTGTAAACATAATGTTTCAGTGGCCTTGAAACAGTTTAGATTTGGATACATTGTTGCTTCTGCCGCTGCATTACACTGTACTGATTATCCACTGGTGGACAGATGAGCTAGCCTTTTGCTCGATGCTTCTCCATCCATCCATTGCAGGATGATGGTTCCATTTTCAGCAGTACTCTATCCATGGTGTTTGGTCTTTGCAAGTCACCTGATGTCGCACTAAATTTTAGGGACGAATGCAGTCAGGCTAGGTCTGTGGAAACTTTCCTGTTTTCTTCATCTAGGTCACTACCTTATCTAAATTAGCAATGTGCAAGTTCATCTGTTACAATGACAAAAATTGTGGGATGAGCTCCTACCCTTATGCAAGAAATTACTGCTTTGGGAAGAGGTTTTGCAATGTAAACTTTGGCTTTACAATTTCAGCAGTCCACATCCATGAATTAGACAGCTCTGTGACTGACCATCTTGACAGGAATTTTCTGCCTTACCCTTAACATTTCATATTTACCACCTCAGGGAGTTCCTTTTCTTTTGGGCTAGGTGACCCTACAGAGTTTTTCCATCCATCCACCACCCCTTCTTGTACTTTTCCATCCACCCTAAGCTCTTCTTCTTTTTTTCTCAGAGTTATCATTTCTTCTCTTCTAATCTGCTAGGTTTTCTTTCTTCTTTGTCTTGCATTCCCCACCACCAAAACTTGGAATCATCATCATATTGCATTGTCATCATCATATTGTTCTCTGTTTACCATTACCAAGCCCGTTAACCCCAGGTGATTTGTGTTGATTGGAACAGTTCCACCCAACTGCAGTCATACAGACATATTTGGACAGTGTATGAAACCTTTAACAGTCACTTTTAATTGGCAGCAAGGCTGCTGTAAAACAAAAAAAAAAAAAAAAACAACAATAGCAGGTTAGAGCCCCATTTATTCTCTACATTTCCTTTCTTCAAGCCTTTTCTTAACTTTAAGTAAAGGTTTATTCTTGTATATTTCTGTTTTGCTTTTAATTAACATTTCTCAGCTATTAACAGCTCAAAAGACTTAATTTAAAAAACTTCCTTGAAATTCTCCTTTTCAAGTAAAGGATGACAAGAATGATGAGAGATGCAATAACAAATCAAAAAAAAAGCAAAATCAA
This sequence comes from Protopterus annectens, assembly GCF_019279795.1. NCBI lineage: Eukaryota > Metazoa > Chordata > Ceratodontiformes > Protopteridae > Protopterus > Protopterus annectens. Next base: position 1,685,872,767 of record NC_056728.1, on the reverse strand, counting down.
GGTATACAAATACATGCAGTAAAGACACCCTAGCGCAGAGCAAGTGACAAGCACCAAACAAAAAAGGCAAAGACAGCCTAAAACTAAGCCTAAATATCCTAGCGTGTTATCCCAAAGTGATCTGACACCATCAACCAAAACACCATCAAATACAATCCTGCACTAACAAACAACCCACCAGCAGCCAAAACAATAAGGCAAGCCATAGTTAACTGGACCTACCATAATAGGGGACTCACCATCACCTACACTCCCTGGACACTCACTACACTGAAACTAACTGAAACCCCAAGCCAACCAGTTATGCCAAGTCTGCCAGATCTGCCAAGTGTTATACCTACTACCACCATTCTACCATAGTGGATATTTTCATAGATGATATCTAGGACTATGACTGAATGTACTTTGATGTACTCTCTTGATAAGATGATTAAAGACATTGGTAATCTCTGAATATGTGTCTCAGGTATGTGCATTGAGCAGCATTGAAAAAAAAATTCCTGGAGATTCTAAAAAAAAGTTTTTCTATGGTCTTTGGCTTAGTTTCAGGCCTTTACATGCAAAAGTCAATATTTATTTGGAAGGGGAGGGCATGTTTAAAGACCATTATTGCTTGAAAACAGCAAAACGCAATAAATGTCGCAACCATAAAAAAAATAAAGAAAAAGGGAAAAGAAAAGCACAAAGGTGAACCAAAAAACTTTAAAACAACTTCACTTCTATTAAAATTCAACTAGACTCTTCAGAAACATACCACAAACACTAGAAAAACAAAAAAAAGTTTAAACAATGTCAACAACCATCAAAAATGAAAACAAATTAATAAAACAATCAAATTAATTATGTTAAAAAAAATCACCTAAACAATAAAAGTGCTAAAATATTTTAAACATGTTATAAAACATTTTTTTTAAAAACATTTATCATAAATCAAAAATTTAAAATAATTCTTTGGTCAAAAATTTACTTTCTTCTGCCACAGTTTTGTTTTTAAAACTCGGTGAGCTTCAAAGTCCCCCCCCTTCCAAAAAATCCTTCTTCAAACCCCCAGAGAATGGGGGCATACTAATCTGTTTATAAAAAAAGCTTTTTATAAAAAAAAAGATGTTCATAGTTTCATAGTGTTGTACAGTCATTACATTTAGGTTATCCTGTTGGCTTCTCTTAAGCAATTGGCAGGCTGCAAAGTCCTGCCTTCATTGTCTGTTGCCACCCCTTGCCGCCTCAGGCCTTCCTTGACGCCTGTTGGCCAGGACGCCAAAATCTTTTCCGCCTTTGCCGCGCCTTCCGCCTTTCTTTTGCCGCGACGCAGAAGCCGGCGCGCAGCAGCCCTGCAAGTGCAATTTCGCAACACTCTTCGGAAACAGAAGTCTTCATTTCAGAAAAGAAGTCTTCAGAAAGCAACTTTTGTCAGGGGGAAACTTTTGTCAGAAAAGCAACTGATGTATATCTGATTTTTCGCAAAGTAATTTTTGTTGCTCCAGACTGATGTCAGAAAAAGCTCCTGCCGGTTGTATTTGGGAAGCAACACCCGCACACGATTTTGTTTCAGGTCTTTAACCATTACACTACTTTTACTGACGTTAACTCATACGCTCCGCTTTATGATTTTAATTGCATAGTTACGCCGAAAGGCCGGAACATTTTCAGGTTTCATTTTTTAAAACCACCGAGTTTACGATATACGCATCCACAAGCAACGAACATCCCGTTCTCCAAAAGGAACGTTTTCAGCCTCACAGCCAGTTGAACGCCTCAGAGCCACAGGTCAGTTTCCACCCTCGCAGCTGGAGGCCCACTGGCCCCTGGCAACTGCCGCGGAACCCCCACGTGAGCTGGATACCCCTCGTGCTACCACTAACACCTGGAGCCTGGAAGTATCAGTTGAGCTGAGGGTCTCTTCTGATCTACAGTTTCATTCAGACAACCATGAGCATCTGAGCAGATCTGTTAAAGCATCTTTAAAGACAAAAGACCAAGATCAGCTTAAGAAACAAATACAGTATTCTCATGCCTAAAAACAGATGCCTAAAAACAGATGCTTAAAATGGTCTAAACCTAGGGACCTTTGATCAGGGATAAGAGGCCTAGGTAAGAGACCCTCCTAGATGCTCTTCTTCATCTGATTCTAATTTCCTTTCTTTTCTTTTCTGAGATTCTTATTGTCTTCTTCTTCTTGTGAAAGATTTCCATTGATTCTCTTCATTCCTCCTTCAGCTTCCCTGATCCTCTGATGAACAGGATATTCTCCTGAGGACCCCCAGAGGGAGGGAGGGCACACATTGGGAGAGCCAATATTACTCATTAAGAAAAGAAGAGCAGAAGAGACTTTCTGCTTCTACCTCAGCACAGGCATACCTCAGCATCTACCCCCAGGTTATCTAGATGATGATGAGATTTTAGATGAAGGCTCCTTCTGACTCTGCCTTCGCTCTGACATTACAGATACTACAGTCCCAGAGTCAGATAGGGTAAATTCCTATAAAGACAGATACTACAACCCCCACTATATCTCCAGAAATCTATAAAAAAGCTTCCAAAAAAAACCCTGTCCCCTGGATAGGGCTCCTAGGGCTCTGGACAGATGGGCTGGAAACCTGGAGGAAAAGTTCTGCCTTGCTGTAAGGGCTGTAAAAAAAGCTGTTTCTTATATATATGCATTAAATATCACTTAACTAAATGTCTGCTTAAAACAGAAAATGTTGACAAATTCTGAATGTACAGAGAACAAGGAAATGCAGGAGGATTTGCATGCATGAGAACAAGGAAAAAGCATATTTTGCAATGTGGTTATGATTCACTGTTAAGCTCTTTGCAGGTTATGGTGTTCTCAGGCATAGGAGCAGATTGCATTGCTAAGGAACAGAATCAAAAATTTGCTGTGTTAAAAAAAAATTTAATGCTTCAATTATTACATGATACTTTTTTGTTTGCTAAAGCAGAAGAGGGTAAGTTAAAGAAAATGGAGGATAAAAAGAAAAAGAGTGTTAGAGACAGTTAGGGATTTTTACAAGTACAGCCACCCAGATTTAGCAGGAACTGTACAAAAAAAAAATTGGTCCAGTCCAGTGACAGGCCACAAAAGAGCAGGCAGACAGACACCCAGCCCAGAGATCTCAGCCCCAAAGTTTAATACAGGCCTAAATAATGGGGCTCCTACCCAGACAAAAGCAGAGAAGACAAATCACAACCTTTACAAGAAACAGTCCCAGTGAGCACTTTCCTTTCCAAAGCCCTGAACAGTCCCAGTGACCCCTTAGAAAAAACTAGCACTTTTTTGAAAAAAATTACAATGGTTACCAACCAAATTGCCCAGTGCTACAACGAGTGTCCCAGGGCTACAGGTTCCATTTTCACACTAAAGTTGCAAAGAAAGGACCAGACAGGCAACACAGCCATCATAACACAACACAAAAAGAGAGGCACAAAACACCAGCACCCTCCCACACACATGAGCACCATAACAAGAGCAGGGCAAGGATTTTACTTGAGGCTTTTTCTTGTGCCCAGAAAGGACAAACCTGGAGACCAAACCTGGAGACCTGTCTATACTAAACACATTTCAGTTTCAAGATTCAAGATGTTGACTTATTCACAGCCAGCACTGCTGCTGAATGCATGAAAGGCTTTTGGACTCCAACTTTGGACCTAAAATACCTCATACCTGTAGTCTTGCAGAACCAGTGGTGCAGAAGATACCTCAGGATTCATACTAGCTCAATGCACTACCACCTCTGCACCACCGTAGCTTATCTACTCTCCCAGCAGGGTCTTCATCAAAATGCCTGGCACCAGTAATTGCATTTTTTTGCAAGAGGAATTCAAATATATATATACTTGGACTATTCTGCCTTATTCAAGCAGAGAACAAAGACATTCTCTTGAAGCATCTGGTGTTTGTAAAAGATTACTAATTGCGCGAGGGTACACAGTAAACTTAAAATAAATCAAAACTAGTACCCTCTCAAGAGATAATATTCCTGGGTGCAAGCTTAAATACAACTGCCCTGATGGCTTATCTCACGCCAGACCAAAGGCAACTGATTTCTTACTTCAAAATGTTGGCAACAAAGACACAGTTATCTGCAAGGAAAATCCTGCAGGGCTTAGGTTTCATGGCATCCTGCATTCTACTAATTCTATATGCCAGACTGCATATGAGGAAACTACAATGGTATCTAAAAAGTGTTTGGACTCAGCATTGCCACAGCCTGGAGACAGTAATTACCCTCATTCCCTGCCTGCAACAGGAGTTTCGATGGTGGGCACAGGCCTGTCAACACAACAAGGGTCTGCCATTCACTTTACCCACAGCCAGACAGACACTGACAACGGATGCATCATATTATGTCTGGGGGGCCCATATGGCAGGAAAATGCATTCAGGGCACATGGCCTGCAAGCCAGATGCATCTTCATATCAATCAAAAAGAGATGCTAGCTGTTCAGAATGCCCTGACAGCTTTCAAGGATCTACTTCATCCAGGACAGCTACTGATAAAGACGGACAATACTACAGTCATGTGGTACATAAACAAGCAGGGAAGCGCACATTTCTACCCCCCCCCCCCTGCAGACAAGCAATGACCTTGTGGGACACAGCATTGACTTATCAAGTTCACCTGCAAGTGTAATTCCTGCCAGGAAAAACAAATACTCTGGCAGACGAACTAAGCAGAAACCTCATGGATCCCCACAAGTGGAAACTGGATCCACAAGTCTTCAGCATGATAACAAGGAAATGGGGATGCCCAGACATAGATCTATTTGCCTCTCCTCACAACTGCCAATTACAGAGATTTTGCACAAGGATTTATCACAAACAAGCATGGAGAGTGGACGCCCTATCATTCAGCTGGAAAAACCTAACAGTATATGCCTTTCCTCCACTGCCTCTCCTTCCCAAGGTACTCCTGAAGGTCAGACAAGAGAAGCCAAAAATGATACTGATTGCACCAGACTGGCCACGCCAGCAATGGTACCAAATCCTAAAGAGCTTGTCTCAAAGTCCAGCATGGATATTGCCTCAGACTTCTCACTTGCTGACCCAACAAAACAATCAGATCCTGCACAGCCAACTCAGGACCTTAAATCTGGCAGCGTGGTGGATAATGTAGCCATACAGAACATTCCTCTTTCAAAAGCTGTTATGGATGTTATCTTGGAGGCCAGGAGGCCCAGTACCAGAAAATCTTATGCAGAAAAATGGAAGAGATTCTGTGCTTGGAACCAGGACCAAGGCATTGACACGTATGTACCAAATATTCCTCAGATTTTACAATACCTAACTGAGATGCTGGACAAAGGCCTTTCTTTTTCATCAATTAAGATTCATGCCTCTGCCATTTCAGCCCATTACAATACGGGACCACCTATATTTTCTCATCCTTTAATAAGGCAGTACCTCAGAGGAAGCAAAAACATCAGGCCTCCAAGGAGAGCACCAATTCCGGCATGGGACCTCAATTATGTCTTGGAAAAACTCACACTGCCTCCTTTTGAATCAGCCTCAACAGCTGATATAAAATTCTTATCCTGGAAAACAGCTCTGCTCCTAGCAATAACCTGTGCAAGACGAGTCTCGGAGTTACAAGCACTCATGGCTGTGGAACTTTTTATCATTTTTCATCCAGACAGGGTTTCTCTGAGGACAAACCCAACATTTATGCCTAAGGTGGTGTCCAGTGTGGCCCTCAACCAAACCATTCACTTGCCTACCTTCTATCCAAACCCACAGAACAAGGGTGAGAAAATTCTGCATTCTTTGGACATACACAGGCAGCTACTCTTCTACTTGGACAGAACTAAAGCTTTCAGAAAGACTGAGCAACTTTTAGTGTCATATGCTGCAGGATCACAAGGAAAGGCTATGTCAAAACAGACTATTTCTAAATGGATAGGTCATTGCATCCGTTTCTGCCATTCTCAGCATGGTAAATCCGTGCCTAAGGGCATTAGGCCTCATTCACCCAGAGCAGCAGCCACTTCAGCAGCCTTCCTCAGAGGAGTACCAACCAAAGACATCTTAGAGGCTGCAACTTGGAGCTCAGTGCACACTTTTACAAAGCACTACCACTTACCTCTTTACTCTAAATCCAGAATAGGCTTTGCTACTGCAGTTCTGCAGGGTCTCATAGCCTCTCCTAATCCCGTTTTGCTCAGCCACCCATCCTCAGCTTTGGGATTCAACCCAAGAGTAATGACTGCAACAGTGAAACACGATGAACATAGTACAGTTGTGTACCTACCATAAATGTAGATGTTCGAGTGTATTCACTGTTGCAGTCCAGGTTACCCTCCCACCATCCCCCCTTTTTTTTGCTGGGGTTGATCTGTACCTCTCTATTCTATACAACCTATGTGGTGTATTTGCTTGTAGATGAAGGAAATGTTTCTTTACTGCATGTATGTTCATTGGCATAATATATTTAGCCTACCCTTTTGGGGGCACCTGACATCTGAGGCAAGAAAAACTGAAGAAAATGGCATCTGCTGCATCTTTTATACCCCTGGCGCACTGACGTCAGGGAAGAGGCGACAGCAACCAATGCCGGACCAGGACTTTGGAATTCAGGCCGACTGCGGGTAGCCTGCCAGCAGGATAACCTAAGAGTAATGACTGCAACAGTGAATACACTCGAACATCTACATTTATGGTAGGTACACAACTGTACTTTCTCTAATTCTGGTGTGTAATGTTCTGGTGGTCATCCCAATGTAGAAAGCATTACAGTGGGAACAGACCCCACTCTACACTATCCCTTTACTTTTACAATTAAAACGACCAGGAACTTTAATAGTGTGTGGTAAATGTGCCAATTCAAGAGCCTTTTTTAGGAAATGCCACATAGACAAACCTACTGACATAGCAAATAGAACCCAAAGAAACGTAAAGGTGTTACTGCTCAATGCTAAGAACCTAAGCAAGAAACTCCACACCCTACAAGCTGTCTTCACTCTATGAACATCTTTGCCATTACCGAGACATGCTTTAAATTGGCAGAAAGTATTGCAATAGTGCAAGGCTTCAGTGCCTTCCACACATTTAGACCTGCAGATGCACAAGCGGGGACAAAACAAAAGATAAGGAGTCTCAGTCTACATTAGCAACAAGCGTATGTCTACATTGGTTAAACAGGACCATGCCCTACAATTTATCAATGTGCAAATCACCATAGGCAAAGTCCCATACCATATCCTAGCAAACTATAGATCACCCTTTATGTCCCTAGAATCCCATAGCTTGTACCTAGACCTACTGGAGAAACTTATTATTAAACCAAATACCCTGTTCATGAGAGACTTAACCACCCCTCTATAGACTGGATAGCATACACTGCCTCATACTCGCTGGTACAATGATTCCTGGACTTTATTAATGCAAATAGCCCCCGCTCCCCCCATGTCACATCCTCACTGGTGAGGTCAGACCACAAAGCTGTCTCCTTCGAAGTAAAAATCAACTTGATAACCCCAGCAAACTTTGCAACAGTTAGGAACTATTCCAAAGCAAACAACACCCTACTAAGTGATAGTGTTGGAAGGGGCAATGAACTTTAATAAACTTGAGTTCACAACAACCTGTGCAGAATTTTTCAAAGAGACCCTATGCAACCATGTAAATAATTCTGTAGAAGCTGCTGTACCAACTAGACGTAAGCCCAAAACAAACCAGACTGGCAGAATCCTAACCTTAATGTATATAATAATAAAAAGAAAAAAGTCATGGCTAAAATCGGGGAGAGCAACTATAACAATAGGAGTTCTCTAATTAAACTATGTAAACAGGAAGGTAAGAGGACTAATTAAGTCCAATAAAGCCAGTTTATGAGGTCAAGATAGCCTCACAGGCTAAAAGACACCCACAGGGTCTTCTACAGCTGTGTCCAAAACCTCAAAGGCAGCACAAATCAGTGTGCCAAACTGGTGGTCAGTGGTGCCACCTTCACTGTGCAGAGCAACATAGCAAATTTCCTGGCTGACAAATTCGGCTCATACTTCACCCCCAGTTCCCCCATCTCCCTTCATGAAATACCTTCTAGCATAACCATCCCCCAACTATTAACAGAGAGCAGGTCCTGGCAGTGCTCACCAAGGCCAAAAACAAAGCCTTAGTGGGCCTCAGCAATATCCCTGAATGCTGTCTATATAGCTGGAAACATGACCTACCTAGACTACTTGAGTAACATTTCAACTATAGCCTCAGAATAGGTTTTGTACTATGAGAATGGAGGACTACAATGGTTATCCCTCTTCACAAGGGGCAATATCTTGTGAATGTGAAGGATCATCTGACCCCGGAAACTACAGACCTATTAATCTGACTAATCTAATATGCAAATTCATGGAGCAAATTGTCATGGAAATGATCAACAAAGACTGAACCCAACAGTTCATGCTTACTAAACCTAGTGGACTTCTTTGAGACGGTCAACAATGCAGTGCATGAGGGGTAAAACTCTGCATACCGCCTACCTGGACCTGGTTGGTGATACAAAACCCATTTCGACTATAGTTGACAAACTCACCAAATTGGGCATAAACATCTTCATAACTTGCTGGATTGCCAGCTGGCTCACAGGTAGGACCCAGGAAATCAAGATTGGTAATACCACCTCCACTAAGAGACCATTCACAAGTGGGGTACCTCAGAGTTCCTTGCTGGGCCTGCTTCTGTTTGCCATCTACTTGGAGGTAAAGGCTAATGTCAAGGGCCTTTTTCTGAAAGTTAGTAGAGGACTGCAAATTGGGAGCTATCATAAATTCCCCCCATGAGACAAACATCTTACAAGAGGGTATAAGAGACAAATGACTGGTGCCGAAGTCAGACTTAAACTCCATGTCAAGAAATGCATTACACTGCCTTTTGGGAAAACTGCTACCCAGGCTAATTACTCCATCGATAAGATTTCCCCTAAGAGTTGACCCAGTAGACAGCATCTGGCTTTTAACCAACATTTAGCCAAGGTAGTAAGAAAATCATTCTGTGTTACCCAACCTTTAAGTAAGGGCATGGTATCCAGGTCCAAGGAGTCGTAGTGCCACTTTATTAGGCCTTTATTACACCCATCATTGAGTATAATGCACCCTTTGACATGTACTTAAACAGACATATGCAGTTACCAGGAGAATCTAGGATAAAAGGTCATTGTCTTATATGGATTGCCTTAAAGCCCTAGTGCTGTACTCTGTCTCCTACAGGTTACTACGAGATCTGTGGTCAGCATACTTGGTGTCCTCAGATTCCGCATTGATGGAGCTTTTGCACATCTGCAAAATTAACAGTATCAGAACCAGTAGATCCAAGGATTTGAATTTTGCTTTTGACATAAGTAAGACATGTTGCCAAGAGAGATATGTATTTCAGAGGATCCCCCATGCTGTAGAACAGGCTATCCATCCCTAACCTTATTTTAGTGTAACCTTGACCAATGGCTGGGAAGTCAGAAATTCACCCCGGGTCTGGCCCCCTGTTTCTTATAGACATAGGCAGGCAGTAATGTCCAAATTAACACACCTGCCCCCACATAATCTCTGAAATCTTCCTAGCTAATGTACCCCTCCTAGTAAACTCCCATGGTACATAAGAGACACAACTGCGTTGGATTGCACGACTAGGCTTATAAAGGCCCTGGTGGTTGTTAGCTTTGCATACAAGTATGAACCTATGAACCTGAGACCTCACTGCATTCTGCTGCAACTACCATGCAATTGTGATGAAAGTATAACCTGTAGTATCTGCAATGACGTATTTACTGCTGTCATTCACAGATACATCCCTCACCCAAATTATTGTAGTTACTGGTAACAAACCCTGACTGCAGGCCAGGGGATGTGGGGGTTTGATTAGTGACCCAGCAGTGGAATAGCCAGGCAGGGAGGGAAAGGAGTGAAGGGGGTTAATTTCTCTTGGGTAAGGGGAGGTTGTGCATGCTTTGAGAGCACTAGGGGTAGTTTGATTTCTTTGGAGGTGACCGGGGGGGGGGGGGGCATCTCCTGTGCTTTGAGGTTGGCTGCTTGCTGGCAGTGTCCCTTGTGGAAGTGAGGGGACTGCCTACTATGAACAACCCATGACATGCCCCCTTCCCTTGCATAAACGAGTATATACATGGGCAGAAGGATGAAAAAAAGTAAAGCATTTTTGATCCCCCCCAAATGTCTGCTTAAATGATGGTCCTTCTCAGCCATCACGACTCTCACCCTTGATGAGGGAATGAATGGGTCAGCTAGCTGAGAATAGATAGAAGGTGGCAGTGATAAAGAAAACAAAAAAATAGTGAAGAAAGAAAAGAAAAATGACTTGATTGCTACTGTGAGTAGTATGTACCGTTGCTTATGCCTGTAGATAAAGATAACTGCATTTGGTGATCATCTGTGTGATTGCAAAGAATGTGCAAGACTTGATAACCACAATAATGTGTTTGCTGCTGACATTCACAGGCATATACATCCCCATGTTGATTACATGAACTACTGGTACAAAAAGAAAAGAGTAATGAATTACTGTTGCTAGTAGAATGTACTGTTACTCCCGTTCACAGATAAATATAGCTGCTTTTGGCAGTCACCTTTGGGAGTTTGAAGAAAGTATAATGAGCACTGCTCTCGTTAACCCAGATCAGCATTATTAGTGGCAAAAAATAATAAGGGGAAATAATGACTGGATCACTATTGTCAACATCGCATACTATTCCCACTGACCACAGGTGTTAGGTTCATAGGTTAGTACTAAGCTAATTGCCCGTGCGAGCCATTTTAAGCCTAGCCAATTATCCCTTGTGAGACTCAAACCCTGCACCTTGTGTTTGTAAGGAAAACACCTTAACCATTAGGCCACCCTCCCAACCATCTCGACTTAAACATTTGTCAGTGCATTTTAATGGGGTGTGTAGCCTCAGAATCATCCTTTGACTTGTACATGAGATTATACACTATATAGTATGTGGTATTTAACAGTACTTAACTTGCACGTTGTTTTATATTTGCCTTACATTTTGGAGTTTTAGGTTACAGTGGATCTGAAGCTCATAGAATGAGTAGACAGCAGTATATCTTTGGTCGGGTGTAGTAACTGACAAGCTGTTATTGCTGATGAGGAAGAGAAAATGTTCTACATGAAGAAAGAGGTGGTAAACTTCATCTTGAATTGGGGTGGTGATCTCATTTTCTAATTCTTATATGGGTGAAGTACTTTGTGAAACTTGACAGCTTTTGCTGTGCACTTGTGGAGGAGGTGTGAGGTACTGTGATCAAATATATTGAGTTGCATGCAGGCAGTGTAGATGAGGGCATATGTCTTTGTTTTTGAATTGGATATGTGTGTAGTTTTATTGCTGGTGATTAAAAACCGAACACCGTACTTTTAATGGTTTTATAGGTTAATCTGTTCAGTTCTGTACCTTTTTTGATGCTCAGATTTTAGCCAAAATGCATCTTTTGGGACCTGGTCATATAGCTTTGTATGTCTATTTATTACTCAATTTATTTAATTTAATTTAATTTGTTTTGATAGCCATGGTACAAGTTCAGCCCAGAGATAAAAGATGAAGTAAAACGCTGCTAGCACATGTCATAATGAAATGTTAAAGGTATCTTATCGTCCATGTTATGGTGTTATTTGTTAAGTCTCATGTAGTTGCTGAGGTGAGATGGAGCACTGTTAGCTCTATGGGCAGAGACAAGGCAGGGGAGTCTGTACCAGTCTTCATATTGTATGTAATGTTTGTGCTGAGCTGATGATTAACTGCTCTTTTAGTAGTTTAGTTGAGCCTGACTGTGTGACTTCAAGGACTTAGAATGGCCTGGCTTGCTGATCAAAAACTGTTTCTTTTAATTCTTGCAAATTAATATTCTTTTCTTATGTAATGCCATCTGTCAATTGTTAAAGGGAACTCAGCCAACATTACAGGCAGGTACAGAGCTTTGATGTCTGAAATGAACATGATATTTCAGTGAAGAAGCTGTATGCAGTCTGAGCTGGTGACAGTCTGGTCTGATTTTCAGGAGATTGCCGGGGTGTATTGTAGCGTAGTCAATAAAATTCATTTTTTTTGTTTTTTTGTTTTGCTTAACTGTGGGACATGAAGCAGAAAATCTTAAGATACCAAACACTGACACGTAAACACAGCCATGTACATATCAAGATTATAAAATGAATGCTTCTGCTTTCTTGAAATACCCTGTAGGAATGAGTACAGGGGTTGATAATAGCATAGTACAGCAGAGTATGCAGTTTTTCTTTTCTTGTAAAGTGAGTGAATGAGTGAGTATATATGTGCGTGTGTGTGTGCCCACTCACTTTACATCTAAGTATGCATATTTCATTATTATTGTATCCATGCATCTATGTGTTTATGATGTATACAAAGTTGGAAAGGAACTTTAGGCCTGTGTGTTTTCACCATAAGGAGCCTTTATACGGAGCAGGTAACCAGACCCTGACACCCTATATGTTTGGGGTCCATTGTGTTAAAAGAAAGAGGATCCCTTCCAGAAGAGATTCTGGCACACCTCTTCTTCCGTCTAAATTATGACACAGATGAATTGAGGTGGCATAGTGCTGAGGTGAGATGGAGCCCAGTTGTCTCTGTAGGCAGAGACAGAGCAGGGGAGTCTGTACCAATTTTCATATCGTCCATTCATCCAGTCAGCAGCATATAGTGTCATCACTTCACAGCAAGAGGTTCTCTGGTTCAGTTCTCGGCAGAGTTGCCATCTGTGCTGTATGTGCATGTCCTTCATGTGTTCACATAGGTTTTGTCTGGATGCTTCGATTTCATCCCACATTCCAAAGATGTGCAACAGGTGGATTAAACACGCTAAACTGACCATAGATGTGAATGTGTATGTGTTGTGTGGAAGAACTGTGGCAAGGCTAACATTGGTTGTAGATGATTGTCACTGTTGAAGTGACACCCAGACCCTGTGTGCAAAAATGGTTAAAAGGCAAAACTGTATCCTTTGGGTCTCCCTAAGATAATCGAGAAAACACTTTAGATAGGCATTTAAAGAGGCTTCTTTTCATCCCAGCAGAGATACCTGGACCTCCTAAGACTAAAACAAAGTCTGTAGATCTTCTTCCAGTGCAGTAAGCCATGATAGCTGTCTTTAAAGTGGTATTTTTAAAGCCAGCCTCCCAGCCTAAAGAAAACTGCTCTTTTTTTTTGTAGGGTACAGGACCCTCACAGAATTCTATACAAATATCCAGTGGAATCCAGATGCAGTATCTTTGGATACCGCTGTTGGAGTTTGACTGGTCCCAGGGCACAGCACTTTCCTAGTGACCAGGAAAGTAGTATTGTAGACAGCTTTTGGCAGAAAGTAAACATAGCAGCAACCCTTGCCTTCAGAGTCCTGAAGTGTCCAACCCACATTATCAAGTATTAGGTGTGTGGAGGAATTCCTGGAAGAATGAAGGGGGGTCATTGATGAGTCAGTAAAGGCAAAACTCACCAGTTAGCTCAAGACTGTTATGCAGGTTATGAGACATGCCTTAAAATGTGTGCATGATGCTGTGGATGCTGAAGCTGGGTTTACGGCTACTAGGCTGGTCATTCAAAGGCATTTCTGACTGAGGACCCAGTTTGTACTCATGGATGTTAAGGCACAGCTCTTTAATAGTGCATTAGTTAAAGAATTGCCCTTTGAATCCCATCCCATACTGGTTTTAAAAGACTGTAGGAAAATGGGAAAGCAGTGGAGTCCGTGAAGAACGTTTCACCTTCCAATTTTCAAGTGCAGTAGAAATTACCCCACAAGGCAGTGGCACTGTTACCAAAAGCAGGGCAAAGGGAAATGGTTGGTAGGCATGAAGGAGCCTGAAAAAAGAAGTGAAACCGATAGAGAGGTAGTTCTGGGGACCCACAGGGCCCAGCCCCAACCAGGGAGGAGCTTTGACTAGTCTTCTCCCTTCTTCAACACCAGAGTCCCTATCTTGGCCCTTACTCCTTTTTTGCACAGAAGATGGGGAGCATAGTAACTTTCTGTCATCAAAACTGACTAGACATAACACCAGACAAGTGGATCCTAGAGACACTCTCATCTTTAAAGGGTATAAACTGCAATTTCTGTCTCTCCTCAAAAATTGAAGGCATCACCCTGGTCCTAAGATATCAGGAACAGTTGGTAAAACATATGAGTGTAAGATTTTGCACAAAGCCACAGCCAGGAGGTGGAGGTGCAGAGGGCCCTGGCTTGTACCTTGGAGCGCTTACCAAATGGTTGGTCTCTTATTGAACTTACCAAGGTCAGATTTTTGACCCCCAGCCAAAATATTTTATTTTATTTTTTTAGGGGTGTTCGCTAGGTACCTCAATATCCAGTGCCTTCCTAACCCAGGAGAAGGTAGAGATCTTAGCCACCTTAGCTCTGAGCACAGAAGTTAAAGTGTGGGAATTCCTGAGTATCTTAGTATTCATGGTTTCTACCATACTGATGGACCTGTTGGCCAGACTGAATGATGAAGTAAATGTTAGTGGTTTCTGAAGATTAAGTGATGAAACACAACCAATCATTGGGGAGTACCATCCCAGTATTACCCTATCTGAGGAAGTAGTTAGAATGCTGGGTAATACAGACATCCAAGAATGAGTGGATGCCCTTCAGAAAAGTGCAGCCTATCCAGCATATATCTCAACCTCTTGGCACAAGAAGTCTGGACAAAGCATGGCATAATATGGGGACAAATGGCCAAAAATAGGGACACATTTGAAATATTGCTGTTATAAACATAAAAAGTTTCTAAAATAACAGAATTTCTGTAAGCATGCATTTTTGGAAGGCCATGAAGTCTGAAGCTCAAAGGCATTTTATTATTAATGACTTTAATCCTCAGATTATACTTTTGATTTGTCAGAAAACCATAAATTTTATGAGGAACAGAGCAAACATTAGAGGGAAAAATCAGGGCATTCTGCGAAAATCTGGACAGTTGCGAGATATGCGTACCCAGACAATTGACCACAGGTCCTCAGTCTGGGTGCATGTACTTCTACCTGAAAGTATAGGGGTGTTGGAATGGAGTTATGATTATTTGTTACACATTTTTTGTTTGACGGACAAAACAGTGGAAGAAAATTTCTGAAAGCCACTTTCAGCAAACAGGATGTTAAGTTTTTTTTTTCCAGAGGGAAAGCCCCCCCCCCCCAACTTTAATATACCAGTTCCACGTTTGTACAGTTGTGGAGAATGGGCAACAACACTGGTTTGCTGAAAATGCCTTTCAGCAATAGGGCTGTTGTGCTGTTTATTGAACAAACGGTATTCAGTACAAAATGCACATTCCCAATGGAACCAGGCCAAGGATATGAGCTACATCAAAATAAGTGAAATAATGACAGCTGTTCAGGCTGTCGGGGTGTTCAGGAACAAAAAAGAAAACATGTCAAAATGCTGAGTAATCTACAAACTGGTAGGAAAGAGAACAAAAGAACTGTGTATTCACAGACTAAGCGCTTTCACCCTATGTCTATAGGGCATCATCAGAGTGAATTAAGACAAAAAAAAATCTACATTTATACAACTCTAAAATACAACATGCCCACTACTAATTATAAAATGCTGTGCCTATTAATTATTTAAAAATAGTTAAAAACAAGCACACTAATAAATGTACTAATAATATTAAATAACTGGATGACTAAATAAAAATGGTACTTGCGTATTATCGCAATCAGATTTTCGCGGTTGCGGTAATATGTTTGTTTGCCTAAAAACAGATAGTGGGAGTTGTGTTAAGGTGGAATTTGATGTTTTCAATGGGTATGACTTAGTTTGTCCTTACATTTCGTAAGGTAAATCAACGTGGAGAAGAAGCAAAACTACGTACTATAAAGTTGGTCACACTGCTGTCGTGCTGCAGAAAATGAAAGGTGGACACCTGGGAAATGTTTGGTTGAACTTCTGCTGTTCTGCAACATGGATTACGTCTGTGTACAATACTTTCTTCAGAGAATAAGGCACAGAGACCTGCAAATCTTTTTTGGTAAATTGTTGGATTTATTGTTGCAAAATGTTGAATAGAACTGAAGTTAAGGAGAATAAGTAAGCGAATATGTATGTGCACACTTTATAAAGTACTTGTACAATGACGCTGTTCTGTTATGTGGCAGTCCGATAATAATTTTTTTGGAGTCATTGACAGTAATGGTTTATTTTTTGGATTCAGATGGTGTTATCCTTGTGGATACTACTTACTGTTGTTGGACTTTTTAGTGGATGTTTTATGGCAGCATACTTGTGGATTGTTCAGTCGCCTGTTTACTGTTTGGAACGTGCCTAACACATAACAGGACTTGAAAATGTAGTACGAGTGACATGATTTTGGGAACAGAGTCAAACATCTTACTTTTTCAAATATTACACTGCTATTCCCACCTAAACAAAGTTTTTTTTAAAGGTAACATTGCCTGTGTGATTCTGCATACATTTGTGGTTTAAATTACCCACGGCAAAGAAAGCGGTATTATCGCAAAACTCTGGTTGCGATAATACGCAAGTACCATAAAAATATATATAACCATGCACAAATGAATGTAAATATACATAAATATTTGCAAATCCTGCTATAAATAAATAAGTTAAAAAACTTGACTAACAGAAGTGTACCAAAGAAACATGTATGTATTTTAAACCTGCATATGTGACATTCTAAAAAAAAACACTAGAAAATTGAAATAATATTTGAGCATGTAAGGGACATTAAAAAAAGTAAGAAGGAAAGTGCACTTTATTATCATTCAGTGAAATGTGAGGGTTTCAATAAATTCTTGTTTTTTTATTATTGACGGAATTGTTGACCATTTTAGAGGGTGATGTTAACCTATACCTAGAGAATTTGGAGTTAGAATGGCAGTTGAGGACAAACGCCACAGCATCTCCAGGTATTAATGATAATATATCAAGTTCTGTATTGAAGTTAAGAGCCTTGCAGGTTTAAGGTGACCACTACAAATAATGTATTTTTTATAATAACACTCCCCCCACCCCTTTTTTTGTAATGTCACATATGCAGGTTTAAAATATATATATGTTTCTTTGGTAACTTCTGTTAGTCAAGAGTTGTATAAACGTAGAGTTTTTTTGTGTTAATTCACTCTGATGATGCCCTATGGACATAGGGTGAAAGCACTTAGTCTGTGAATAAACAGATGTTCTTTGTGTTTCACTGTTGCAGTCATAACTGTAGGGTACTCCTGCTGGCAGGCAGCCCGAGGTCTGCCAGAATTCCAAAGTCTGGGTCCGGCGTTGGCTGTACCAGCAAGTACCCTGACGTCAGAACGTAGAGGTATTAAGCTGACAGCCGACGCCATCTTCTCCAGTCTTTCTTGCCGTGCGGTGGAAAGCAGCTCGCAAGTTGTTGGTTGGCGGATTCCGGACAATGTGCTTTGATTGTCGTCGGTCCAAAGTCGTCGTCTTCTCTTCTCAAGCTAAGTACCCCGTTGGGGAAACTTTTTTCTTGCTCCTCCGATGTCAGAAAAAGTTAATAATTGTATATCGTGTGGAAAACAAATACCTCATAAAGATTTCCACTCTTACTGTCTTCCTTGCTTGGGCCCTGACCATGACGTGTCTTGCTGTCGGTTTTGTGCCAGGTTTAATTCTCGCACTATTAAGCGTAGGTACGATTGGGCCTTGAATTATTTCGGTAGACGGTTCAATTATAGGATGTCGTCGGATACTTTACCGGCAACCGGAATTCACAAGAAACGCAAGGACAAGGATAGGCCTCCGAGGTCCAAACAGGATACTTTGCAGCCGGAGCCAGCTTCGGGTTCGGCGGTCGTCAGTGAGGCACTTTTGCAGCCCCTGTCGTCAGCCACTTCGGAACTGATGGCCGACACGGACTCCCATGGGGAGCCAACTAGGCCCAGTATTTTAGCTGCTGCAGGACCTTCGGACGTCGCTCCTTCAGATGGGTCCGGAACCGCTGTGCAGGTACCGGCTTCTGAAGGGGTTTTCAGGCCTTCTCATATTACTATTACTACAAAGACAAAGGCAAAGTCAAAGACCCCTGTTAAGCCAAGGGTTTCTTCTCAAGCATCTTCGGATTCAGCTCCCAAGACCCAGAAGCAATTATTAAGAATGGCTGAAGATTTGCTTACAGTGATTAGGGGCTCTCACCCTCCTCCTGAAAAAAGGCCTAGGCAGGATATTCCTTTGGATTCCTCTGATCAGGCTTCTGTGTCTTCAGTCTCTTCCTCTGACCAGGATTATTCTTTTCCTCCCTATGAGGATTCGGATGCAGAGGACTCTATTTCCTCTGCTTCTCCCCCTGAAGATTTTTCTTTTGGGGAAACTTTACATGAGATGAGAGAGCATTTTCATTGGGAAGGTCAGGATTATTCCGCTACCAAAAAGAGACTTAGGGAGTTTCTCCTTCTCCCTCAACACAGACCTTTGGCTATTCCTCCTGTTCTTGATATTGTGGATGATGCTTTCTCTGAAGCTAACCTGAATCCTGATTCCTTTCCGCCTGCTCCTTCTAAGCCGGATAGATTTTGCAGGGTTCCTGATTCCCATCAATTTTTGTACAAGAACCCTTCTGCAGATCCTGAAACTATTTCTCAGGTTTCCAAGGCTGCTTAGGCTGCTTCATCTAAAAATCCTATTCCCTCTGAAAAGGATTCTCGTGCCTTGGACAGATGGGGCAAAAAGGTGTATACTTCTGCTACTCTTTCTATTAGAGCTTTAAATTGCCAGTTTCATATGTTTAAGTATCAGCAATTTCTTTTGTCTGTTTTAAAGCAAAAACTTTCTACCTTCCCTGCTTGTGCAGAGGACAAGGAATTACAGGATGTATTGCATGCAACTGAACAAGTTAGCAAACATAGTTTACATTGTGGTTTTGATGCCTTGGAGGCTTCTTGCAGGGCCGCAGCCTCTGGTACTGTTATCAGGAGACATGCTTGGCTTCGAGAGCAGAATTTACCTGAGCAAGTTGAGGCTAAATTGTTAGATGCCCCTGTTCAGCATGATGTTTTGTTTGGATCTAAGGCTGAGGAGGTTATTAAAAAGATGGAAGATAAAGCGAAATCTATGCAGACTGTTAAATATTTCTTACAAGTTCAGCCTCCTAGATTTTCCAGAAATTGGCCCTTCAAAAATTGGTCCTTTCCCACGTCTGACAGGCCTCAAAGGGGAAGATATAGACGCTCCAGAGGTCGGGCTCAGGAGACAGTGGTCTGCCTCATCCCCTAGAAGGGGAGAAGACAGATCTCAATCTCAAAGGAAGCAGACCCAATGACTCCCTCTGTTGGGCTACAGGTCCTCCTTGCCTGGAAGCTCCTCTCGGAGGAAAACTTTCTCTTTTCTACCAAAATTGGACACACATTACCCAGGACAAATGGGTTTTAGACGTGATTTTAAGAGGTTACAAGTTCCACTTTCATACTCTACCAAGGTCTTTCGGTTGGCCAGATCTGCCAAAACATCAATGGTCAGAGGCCTTAAATCAAGTGGACGCTTTATTGGCCATGAGAGCTATAGAACCTGTTCCACTTTCAGAAATGGGAAAAGGTTTTTACTCAAGACTATTCCTGGTCCCAAGAAAACAAAACTCATGGAGACCTATTCTGGACCTTTCAGTATTGAACACCTATCTGGAAATTCCAAAATTCAAGATGCTTACTCTACAACAACTGCTCTCCCAGGATGCTTGGATGGTGACATTGGACTTAAAGGAAGCCTACTTACATATCCCCATCAGGCAGGAATGCAGAAAATACCTCAGATTCAAGGCAGGTTCGAGGCATTTTCAATTCTCTGTACTGCCCTTTGGCTTATCTACTGCGCCCAGAGTCTTTACCAAGTGCCTGGCTCCAGTAGTAGCTTATTGCAGACTCCAAGGGATTCAAATTTACCCCTATCTGGACGACTGCCTTATTCAGGCGGACAGCAAAGACCTTCTACTTCAACACCTGCAGTTTGTTCAACGTCTTCTCCTACCTCTGGGATTTTCTGTGAACACAAAAAAGTCACATCTGATCCCCTCTCAGCAAATGATTTTTTTTAGGAGCTCTTCTAAACACAAGCTTGCAAAGGGCCTTCCTCACTCCAGAAAAAACAGCTGGCCTCAATTTTCAAGACCTTGGCTACTTTAACTCAGCTCTCTGCAAGGAAATTCCTGCAGGCATTGGGCTACATGGCTTCTTGCATCCTGTTGATTCCAAATGCAAGGCTTCATATGAGAAAACTTCAATGGTACCTAAAGAGTGTATGGTCACAGCATTACCACAGTCTGGACACAACGATTCCACTGATTCCCTGCCTCCAAAAAGAATTCCTTTGGTGGTCCAGGGCTTGTGCTTTAAACGAAGGGAATCCCTTTCGTCTGCCTCAACCTTCTCAGATCATAACCACGGACGCTTCGGATTATGCTTGGGGAGCTCATTTTCTAGACATTTGCCAGCAGGGCTCTTGGACAAAGAAGCACCTTCCCTGGCACATCAACTTGAAGGAAATGTTGGCAGTCCAAAATGCTCTTCTAGCCTTCCAGAATCTTTTGCAACCAGGGCCTCTTCTGATTTGTACAGACAACACCACAGTCATGTGGTACATAAACAAGCAAGGGGGCTCTCATTCTTACCCCCTTTGCAGACTAGCCATGAGTTTATGGGACACAGCTCTAAATCTGAATCTGCATCTTCAAGCTCAATTCATTCCAGGAAAACAGAACCTCTTAGCAGACAGCTTAAGCAGAAACCTGTTGGATCCTCACGAATGGATGCTGGACCCCAACTTGTTCAGCAGGATCACTGCAGTTTGGGGTTGTCCTCAGATAGATCTGTTTGCATCCCATCTCAGTCATCAGTTGCCTCTCTTTTGCACCAGGTCCTTCCACAAAACAGCGTGGAAAGTGGATGCCCTGTCATTCAGCTGGAGGAATCTTTCGGGTTATGCCTTCCCTCCTCTTCCTCTTCTGCCTTGGGTGTTACTGAAAATAAAACAGGGCAAACCAGAGATTATCATTCTGATAGCTCCAAATTGGCCAAGGCAGTTTTGGTATCCAACTTTGAAACACCTATTCTTGGAACCTCCATGGATTCTACCTCTGATCCCTTCTCTTCTGTCCCAGCATCAGGGGCAGATGCTACACTCTCAAATCAAGACTCTATGCCTGGCAGCTTGGCTCTACAAGGGCCTTTGATTCCTTCTTCTCTTCCCAAACAAGTTTTGGATGTTCTTTTAGAAGCTAGGCGGCCTAGCACTAGAAAATCTTATGCTTCTAAATGGAAAAGATTTTGTATTTGGATGCAGGATCGAGGTTCATATCCTCTTTTGCCTGATATTTCTTCGATTTTACTTTACCTCTCAGACCTTTTGCTTAAAGGCCTCTCCTTTTCCTCCATCAAAATACATGCTTCTGCTATCTCGGCTCACTTCAACACTGATCCTCCCATCTTTTCTCACCAGCTGGTGAGACAATTTTTGAGAGGAGCTAAGAATTTAAGACCTCCCAGAACTCCTCCTGTTCCTGCTTGGGATCTTAATTATGTCTTGGAGAAACTTACTTTGCCTCCTTTTGAGCCTGCTGCGGCTTCGGATATCAAGTTCTTATCCTGGAAAACAGCTATTTTGTTAGCATTGACTTCTGCTAGAAGGGTTTCAGAGTTACAAGCTCTCATGGCTGTGGAACCATATCTTATCTTCCACCAAGACAGAGTTTCCTTGAGGACCAATCCTACATTTATGCCTAAGGTGATTTCCAAAGTGGCTCTAAACCAGACTATTCACCTTCCTACCTTCTTTCCAAATCCTCAAAATAAAGGGGAAAGGATCTTACATTCATTGGACGTTCACAGACAACTACGATTTTACCTGGACAAAACTAAAGATTTCAGGAAATCTGATCAATTGCTTATCTCTTATGCCTCTAGTTCTCTAGGTAAGGCTATTTCTAAACAAACTATTTCCAAATGGATTGCTCATGGAATAAGGTTTTGTTACTCTCACTATGGGAAACTGATTCCAGGTATTGTTAGAAGTCATTCTACTAGAGCAGCTGCCACTTCAGCAGCTTTTCTCAGAGGAGTTCCTACCAATGACATTTTGGAAGCTGCCACTTGGAGTTCAGTGCATACTTTTTCTAAGCACTATAATCTCCCTTTGTATTCTAAGTCTAGGGCAGGCTTTGCCTCTGCTGTTTTGCAGGGCCTTCTAGCTGCCCCTTCTTCTGCATAACCTCCTCCCTCATTCACAGCTTTGAGATTCTACCCTACAGTTATGACTGCAACAGTGAAACACGAAGAACATAGTACAGTTGTGTACACCTACCATAAATGTAGATGTTCGAGTGTCTTCACTGTTGCAGTTGGTGTTTCCCTCCCACCAATCCCCTCTATTTTTCTCTTGGTCTCTCTACCACTTCCTTTGTGGTGTATTTGTGTTTCTATTTGGACACCTTTTGGTTTCTTTGTTGGGGACTTCTAACATCTGGGGCAATAAAGGCTGGAGAAGATGGCGTCGGCTGTCAGCTTTATACCTCTACGTTCTGACGTCAGGGTACTTGTTGGTACAGCCGACGCCGGACCCAGACTTTGGAATTCTGGCCGACCTCGGGCTGCCTGCCGGCAGGAGCACCCTACAGTTATGACTGCAACATTGAAGACACTCGAACATCTACATTTATGGTAGGTGTACACAACTGTACTTTCTTTTGTTCTCCTTCCTATCAGTTTGTGGATTACTCAGCGTTTTGACACTTTTTTTTGTTTGTTTTATGTGTACATGCTCCTTTGAGCAAGTTTGCTTTATGTCGGGGCGTTCAGGCTTTTATGGAAGCCACAGATCCTGCCTGTGCAACAAGAGTGGTATGTAGACAAATAAGAGGGTGTGCACGTTGATTGGGATGGAGTATGAATGTTCCTGAGAGCTTCCTATATACTCTTTCTGGAAAACTCTCTTCAGAGTGTTTTGATAGGGACAGCTGCAAATTCCCAAAAGTTGATGCTCTACTGGGATACTTTCTTGGATATGGAGGAAAGATCCAGTGAGAAGTATTTCTGTTTCCCCAGTGAGCATACAGCAGAAAACTGTACTCCAGACCCTTACACAGTCAGGTTTGGGCAGTAGACATCATCTCACTGAATTGGGTGGGCCTGTTTCACTGTGCCTTTCCTCCAGTACCCTTACTGTTTGGAGCAAGTCAGAAGATAAGAGAGGGCAAACCAGAAATTACCTTGAGTGTCTCATTATGGCAATGGCAAAGCTGGTTCTCATTTATCCTGCAAATGGTAAGGGAAAAATCTCTCTCTCCTGTTCCCCTGTATGTGATCCTTCTTGTGCAACTCCGGAGTTCCCTGGTGCACCCAGTCTTGATGACACTCAGATTAACCACACAGAAGATTTGACCGTCTTGCCCTTTGGACACTTTGTCTGGAAAATCTGCAGAAAGTCATGAGGGTAGGATAGAAAAACAGGTACTTGGCCAAGTGGAAGAACTTTTCCCTCTGATGCCAAAGGAGGAACCAAGCACTCAGTATCCAGTTGTACAGTATCTGGCTGAACTGGTTGCTTTTGGTTTACCATATGTTTCAGCTAAACTGCATTTGTCAGCTATTTCATCATGTTGATAGATGTATTGCTAGCCACAAGACCTTGGGTCAGACCGTTTCTGAATGTCATCCTTCACCTCAAACCAATCAGGAAGAGAGTTGCTCAAGTTTTGAACCTACGCTTTGTTTTAGAAAAAATAACCTTACCCCCCCCCCCCATTTTGAATCTTCTGCTGATGTACATCTCGTATTTTGAATCTGTGTAATGTGCTGCTCATAGACATTACATCTGCCATGAGGATCTCTTAGCAGCGAACTTTGGTGTGTAATGATCCCTTCTTGTGATTCCATAAAGATTAGATTGACCTAGAAAGTTAGTCTCTCTTTCATCCTAAATGAAGTAATAGAAAAATTTCATTGAATTGGGATATATCACTCCCCTATTTTTTTTTTCCAGAGCCTAAATGCAAAGAAGGATGTATTTTACATATCTTGGCTGTGTGAGGGCAATTTTTACCTGAACAGAATTTAGTGAAATGGAAAATCTGACCATCTGTTCCTTGTCTTATTTATAAATTACTGGCAGACTGTATTGCCTTTTGTTACAAGTATCATAGCAAGAGTTTACCTGAGAAGTTAAGGACTCACTGTACCAGGGTAGAGCTGCTACTACAGCCTCAGGAGGTTAAATACACAGGACATTTCAGAAGCGGCTACCTGGTCCTCGGTCCGTACTTGTTCCAAACACTATAGGAGGGTCCAGGTTTCCAATGCTAGGGTTGGATTTGCCTTTGATGTTTTTGAGGGGCATACCCCAATCCACCTTTGTACTTTTGCCAACCCCTCATCTCTGGGGGAGGGGGGAGGGGACAGGGACAGCTGTGGTAATCCTCCCTTTGCTTATAACTGCAGTAGTGAAACATGTGAAGTAAATTTGCACATAATGTGGTTTATCAGCTAACTTGGATGCAAGATTTAGATTTTGTCCACACTGCATTTGATATGGACTATAACCATACATACAGTATGCAATATTATATGTGTACATTGTGCAAGGAGTTCTAGTTCTTTGCTATAACAAACTACTACAGGACATTTTCCCAGTCAACTGAGCACTTATCCAGGAGTGGGTAAACTTCTCATTTATTACTGCTTCATAGAGCTTCATTGTGGTTGTAGTGCTGCTTGTACTGAAATGGGTAAAATGGACAGTCATGTGATGGTACCATACATTCAACTTTAGCTCAGTGACAGCTTTATTTTACATTTTAGCCACTGGTAGTTCCTCAGCTTGTCTATGCTTCTGTGCTTTATGCATGTTTCACAGCTACTCTGTGTCCTGTAACACAGATATATATCGATGATCCAAAACTGAGCTTAACAGCAACTTTTGTACTGTCTTAGGAGGCATATCTATGACAATTGATTTGTTTTCTATTTGCTTACTGGGTGGGTAGGTTGGTCTACTGACCCTTTTCAGCGATAACCCCAGATTCAGTGGAGCAAAAAGTAAAAATTACAATACACTGCCAAAACACAAAGCCATTTACAGACTTATTACAGACTCTTAATGGGTACAATATTTACAATGTGTACAGTTGGGTCTGTTTCACTTACCCAAATGCCCACATCACTGACTTTCACTTCGCTGAGACGAATGGACTGACAAATCAGAAGACCGACATCTGGAACACCAACATTCTACTTGAGGTAAGTAATCACTTGGCCATCCTGTTGAACTTTGCACCTTATCACTGTGGTATTGCGATCTTGGAGTTGGTATATTTAGTTGTGGGGGGGCAAAGCCCCCCACATGGGTGGTTTTACTTTTGCTTGTTCGTATTTTTTTTCCCCGGGATGGGCAAGTGGTTACTTACCTCGAGTTGGAAGTCGGTGTTTCAGATGTCGGTCTTCTGGTTTGTTGGGTCTGTTTGTCTCAGCGAAGTGAAAGTCTGTGATGTGGGCGTTCGGGTAAGTGAAGTAGGCCCATACAGTGAGGTCATTCAGCAGTTGAGTGGGTTGCAGATTGAAATAAACAATTGAAGTGTGCCAGAATTAGCCTGTATTGGATATTAAGTTTTAACTTTTTGTTTTTCTGCTTCTGTTCTGTATACTGTGACCATCAGTATTTCTTTTCACCTGGATTACTTTGTTGATTCTTTTTATCAAAGGTGTTAATGCATTGTTGTCCTGATGTTATTAAGTTGTGATGTGTAACGATGTAAAATCACGACACATGATTCTGTATGGAAGGCCTTCCTGATCCTCCACTTCTTCCGATATTTCATGAAATTTGCAATAAGGCTCTGTACGTCATCAGACAAACCAAAAATCTTACTACTTAAAAAAAAGCATTTCAACAAGACGTTGCTGCAACACCACACACTCAAAAATGTACTGTGCTATGAAAACACTCCTTCCCCAAAATTTTAATTAGGTGCTACCACAGTAGTTGAACTTTTTTAAAACTGCAGTCAGTGTGGCATTCCTATAATACATGGTAACAGCACTGCCACACATTCCAGTGTCACATTTTCACTTTCAGTTTATATGTAGAGAAGTCAACTGAAGCTGTTAGTTATGTAACAAAACACAAGTGACATCTGTCCTTTCTCAACAGAAATAATATAAATATAATAAATATATAAATCAAATAGTTTGCCAGTTTGCTGCAAATTAGTAGATTAGGCAAAGATGTAAACCAACTGAGTGAGTGAGAGTGTGTGTGTGTGTGTGTGTGTGTGTGTGTGTGTGTGTGTGTGTGTGTGTGTGTGTATGTGTGTGTCTGCGCACCTGCCCCAGATAGTTAAAACTGTGTGTGTAAGTGTGTGTATATATATATATATATATATATATATATATTTATGGATTCACTTCAGAAGCTCGAAATAATGAAATCTCGAATTTCAGTATCTTGAGCCTCAAGAAGCTGAATCCACAGAACAATGAAAACTGAAAACCGCGAAATTCAAAACCTCGAATACCAGAGGTTTTGAATTTCACGGTATTACTACACACACACACCATTCTCCACACAAACACACACAATCTCTCTACTACATAAAAGCAGGGGGCAAGCCCCCCTGCACCACCCATGTGGAGGGCTGCACCCCCCCTACTTAAATATTCTCACTCTGAGGTCGCACTACATACAAACACACACACACACACAAAACACCACCACACAAGCCATATTCTTCTCGCACACACACATCACAGCAACAAAACACACTGAGATACACCACAGCCCCTACCCAAAACCCTTAACACACACATACACACACTTACCTGAAAACATGACCACGGTGGAAGTTCAGAAGCACGAAATTCAAAACCTCCGATATTCAACGTTTTGAATTTCGCGCTTCTGAACTTTCGCTGTTCTGTGTATTCGACTTCTTGAGGCTCGAGATACTGAAATTCGAGATTTCAGTATTTTGAGCTTCTGAAGGAAACCCATATATATATAAAAATAGCTGTGTGGCTGGCTGCTTTATACCTACAATCAACTGCATGACAAGCTGGGATAAGTACAAACTTGCATTGATAAAGATAGTATTGCATTTTATTTTTATATTTATTTGTTCAGTGAATATAGTGTTTCTGTCTGCAGTTCTGTTATTTCTTTCATTGAATATTGTGAGCTATCTCTCTCTCCCTGCAAAGTAGTGGTGGTTACTGTTGTTTCACTTCATTCATATTCAGTGTTAACTCTTAGCCTAGATGTTTAATCTGTGGTTATAAGTGCTAGTCATATATCTTTGAAATCATTTCAGCAGTAGCTGTTTGGCTGGCTGCTTTATACCTACAAGCAACTGCATTACAAGCTGGGATAAGTACAAACATGCAGTGATAAAGATAGTATTGCATTTTATTTTTATATTTATTTGTTCAGTGAATATAGTGTTTCTGTCTGCAGTTCTGTTATTTCTTTCATTGAATATTGTGAGCTTTTCCCTATCTCCCTGTTGGTGTCTTCTTCTTATAGTTGGTGGCTTTGCAGTTGCCTATCCCTACTGTAAATTTGATCTGGGAAACTCCTGTCAGTCTAGTGTCATTAGCTTATTCTACCTAATACAAAGAGAACATTTGAGAATGCCAACCCACTTAGTTTCCTAACCTTCTGCTTCTCCCTTTCCTTTACAAAAAAAAAAAAAATACTTTGCTAGAATCTCCCTGTGTTCTGCTGAACTGTAACAAAAAAATGTACTCTTGTTTGCTGACTTTCCTGTAACTAGTGTAGTCCAGATAAAGATTTGCTATATCCAGGACTGTTTGTAAGCTTCTGAGCCCCCCCCCCCCCCAAGCCTGTCTGTGTTGGAGGGATGCCTGCTAGCTTATCAGTGGGAGTTGTAAGCACTGGTAAGCACTAGGTAACCTATCTACCACATAAGGAGTGGTTTCTGGCCCAGAAAATGTAGTTATTGGCCATTTGGTCAGTTCTTGCATCTCTCTAAACTTCCTGATTCCACCTTTGCACTTGTTCCCCCCTTCCTTTAACTAGTCTAGTCCAGCTACAGATTTGCTGTATCCAGGACTGTTTGTAAGCTCCTGAGCCCCCCCCAAGCCTTTCTGTGTTGGAGGGAAGCCTTCTAGCTTATCAGTGGGAGTGGTAAGCACTGGGTAACCTATCTGCCACATAAGGAGTAGTTTCTGGCTCAGAAATTGTAGTTATTGACCATTTGGGCAATTTTTCCATCTCTTTCAACTTTCTGATTTAAAAGCCACATTTGCACTTTTCTTTCCTGTAACTAGTCTACTTCAGATACAGATTCTTGGTTTTAGCACTTGAATTTGCTTATTCGTGCTCAGCACTTGTTCAAAACTTGTAAGCACTAAATAAGCTACAAATTAGTACAGCACTTAACCTTCCTCATTACCTAGAGGAAAACAGTTTTTGTACTTACATTCCTCACTTGCTTAGAGAAAAACAGCTCTTGTACTCACTTTCCTCACTTATCTAGAGGAAAATAGTTTTTATTCAAGCATGTCCAAGGGTCAGCTCCCAGTGTTCTCTCTTGTCTATCTGATGACTCTGGGCATCTTGGGGCAATGTAGCAATTGCCTCATGTACACAGGCAACCCTCTCCTCCTACCACACAACACTACAACTTGTAAGAGATGCACTTATCTAGCCAAACTGGAGGTAAAGCTCTCTCCATCCAAGACTGAATTTGACAGTCAAGAGGTGAAGATAAACACTTGCACCACACTGCACTCGTCACATAGTCTCACTAAACCTACACCACCAAAATCCACACATAGAAACACAAGAACATTCACAGAGGCTCTCAATAAAAATCTGCTCAAGCAACAGAGACCTCCAAAGCAGAAACGCAATCAACCTCCACCCCCCCAACACTACCCAAATGACACTTAGCCCACAGACTGTGTGCCACTCAGCCACAGCCGATAAGACAAAACAACGTACCCAACACACTAGTCATAGGTAACTCTATAGTCAGGCACACTGATGTCCTACTGACTAGGCTAAATGAGGAGAAGGTTACTGTCAGGTGCCAGGATCCACCGCATAACCCATGCACTCAGGTCACTCCACAACAAGTACAAATATGACTCTGTCATTGTCTATATTGGTGTGAATGACCTGAGACGTACCTTCCTGGACTACATGAAAAGATCTTATAGCCCAGGCAGGTATGACCCTAGCCCTGAGTAGCATCCTGACATTGCCCAGAATGGTACAGCAGTACAAGGACAAAATGATTGACTTCAACAATTGGCTAAGCTTCTGGTGTAATTGTAAGGGGATTCAGTATCTGTCTGCTTGGGATGACATGGTCGACAGACCATGTCAATCATTTTGTCCTTGTACTGCGGTATCATTCTGGGCAATGTCAGGAGATAGCCTGCACCTGTCACCCCTGGGATTCTGGATACTGGCTAAGGCTCTTGCCACCCGTATAGTGCCTTTTTTAGACGAGGTTCAAATGACAAATTCACCACCGTAACAGGAACAGGCAAGCTACTCGATGCTAGACGTCTAAATTTCAAAATGCACTCCCTCGAGGCACTCCTTAAAATGGAGAACATCGATATCTGTGCAGTGACTGAGACCTGTTTCAAGGTTCCAGGGTGCACCCCTGCATTACCAGGCTACAACTCATACCAAACTTTTTGGCCATCTAACCTGGACCGGAACACCAAAGGTGGAGGTGTGTCCATATTCATTAAGGATGTCCACACTTCCAGGCTAGTTGCTCAGCATAATGCATCTGAGGTTATCCAAGTGCAACTAACTCTAGGCAAAACTGCAATCCAAATTGTAGCTTGCTACAGATCCCCCACCATACTCCTCTTTTCTTGATATACTGGAAAATATTAGGGTTCAACCAAACACCCTAATAATGGGCAATTTCAACTACCCCACCATTAACTGGGAAAACTACTCATGTACCAACTCCTTCGCTCAACGCTTTCTGGAATTCATAAATTCCAGTGCCCTGGATCAACTTAACCACACCCCCACCAAGAGGCATCAGTATCCTAGACCTAGTCATTACCAACATGAGTGACCGGTGTTCCACACCTGAAGTCAACTCCTCGTTGGTCAGGTCCGACCATAAGCTAATCACCCTAGGTATCCACATCCTGCCCCACCCCTCATTAAGGAAACCACGGTAAAAAATTTCTCCAAAGCCAACTTCATGCTTCTTAAGACAGAAGTGGTAAACTTCATGACACCCATGCAGATGGATAGTACAGTTAGAACTGCTTAATCCTACACAAATGCACTCTATAAGCACTTACACGAGTGCATGGATCATGCTATCCCGAACAGTCCCCTGCTATAAACAAACCCTACAACAGAAGGAAGAAACTGTTGCAAAAGAGAGTAAATCCCATGAGTGGAGGAGCTCCCTGGTCCACCTCGGTAAGAAGCTAAGATCCCTTATAAGATCATCCAAAGCTAGCTACGAAAACAAAATCGCCACTGATTCTAAGGGCAACCACAAAGCATTCTATAGCTATGCCAGGAATCTCAATGGCAACACCCAGATTTGCTGTGAGTTACAGCACCACGGCATGAAAATTACAGAACCAACTGATATTGCCACCATCCTGGCAGGTAGGTTCAGTGCTAACTTCACCCCCCTCTCAACCACTGAAGGGCCCATATCTATACAGGAAGAATGCAGAGTCCTTATAATCATAACTACACAGGTAAAAGCTGCAGTCTCTAAAGCCAAAAACATAGCATCAATGGGACCGGACAACATCCCAGGCTGCGTTTTACACGAACTTCAAAATGAAGTGGTTCCCCACCTAAGTACCATGTTCAATCATAGCCTGACATCAGGCTTTGTGCCCACTGAATGGCGTACAGCAACAGTTATCCCACTCCACAAAGGGGGCGCCACCACTGATCCCAGGAACTATCACCCTATTAGCCTGACTTGCCTGGTCTGTAAGGCCATGGAACGTATCATCATGGAACTCGTAAACAAAGACATTGGTAACTTCCAAACTCTGGACCCCACCCAGTTCGGATTTGTGAAAGGCAGGTCATGCCTCCTGAACCTGATCGACTTCTTTGAGGCAGTCACCAAAGCTGTAGATGAGGGTAAGGTGGTTCACACAGCCTATCTTGACCTCGCTAAGGCTTTTGACACCATCCCCCATTCTGGAATTATAGATAAACTCACTAAACTAGGTATAAATCCTTACTTCACAAGATGGGTTGCCAACTGGCTCACTGACAGAACCCACACTGTAAAATTTGCAGACTCCAAATCTGACTTCAAACCAGTGACAAGTGGAGTACCATAGGGTTCAGTCCTGGGACCGCTCCTGTTTGGTATCTACTTTTCTGAAGTACAGGCTAACACAGAAGGCCTTTGGCTAACGAAGTTTGCAGATGACCGCAAACTAGGAGCCATAGTCAAGTCTCCAAATGATGTGGACATTCTACAGAAGGGCCTCACTGAGACAGATGCCTGGTGTGAGAGGCATGGCCTCAAAGGCCCCCCTCAGGGGGGGGGGGTTTTTTTTTTTTTTTCCCCCCCCAA